>NC_058146.1:17200578-17500578 GCF_011075055.1 Mangifera indica | reverse complement strand
CCAAGATAAATTACTCAGCCACTGTAGAACATGTTTTGCTCTCTAATTCTCTCAATACAATGGTTGATAATTCTCAAATAAAAATAAGAGTATATATATTTTCTTCCTACTAAAAATCTGGAAATTGAAACTAATCCTAATCTCCTAATCCAATCAAGCAAAGTGATACATATCTTCCCAAAAAGAAAGGAAAAGATATGTATCTTTAATATATATCCTTCTTCCTAAAATATCCTTCCTTATCTAGCTCAATTAATCCTCTTTTCCAGCTGGTGATTATCCCTTTCCTTGGAAGCAAATCTTAATATTTTATGGACTCTTGCAACAGATCTGGACGTTCAGATCTGCTTTCCGAATTCTGCTCTCATCTTTCACGTGCCCACGCCTAGTCTGCATTACGAAATTTCTAGTTTAATATATCTGCTCCAGTTTTTCCTCTTTTTGGCCCAACTTATTCCAAAATTGCTCAAAGCTTCCTAAATGCAAAAAGATAAGTAATTCCATTAGATTAAATCAAATTTCCACACAACACAAGGGAATTATAAATCAAAATAGTAGCAATTAATGGTTTTATCACCTAGTTATCCTAGCAGACACTGATTGTGGATTCAACATCAAAAATGCTTTTGCATATTCCCAGTCACCTTTAAGTGCCGAGAGATGCAATGAAACATGAGCAGTAAAAAAATGGCCGCTTGTCAAGTGAAAATTTGGTTGGAATTATAGTTATTAACATCATATGATATAATACAATACAGATAAAATGATATGTATCTTAAAGTATATTGAAATTTAATACGATACAGTATAAGTATCGTACAATACAATACATATTGGGAGAATTAGCAATATAAACCGTTATACTTTTTTAACTAAATTAAATATGTAATTAAGGATGGATACAAACCGGACCAAGCTCAAACATCCCTTGGTTGGAGTTTGACTCAAATATAACATGATTCATTTTAAATCAAACTGATAGTTCAGATTCGATTCTATTTGACTCGAATTGATAGTTCAAATGGATGGTTCAACTTCAATTTGATTTGACTTGCATGGATGGTTCAAATTTGATTCGATTCGATTTGAATTGATGGTTTAGACTAGAATTTGTGATTTGATTTGATTTCATTCAATTCAATTTAAATTGATGATTCATAACTCAATTTAGTTTGAATTTATAGTTTGAATTAATGATTTGAATTTGTGATTCGGATTTATAGCTCGAGTTAATGGGTTATTGATAAAATAATATTATTTTACTTAAATAATAGGCAACAAAATTACCGATTTGAGCCAAACTCGAGCCCAATCAACACTTGTAGCTTGAGTTTAGTTTAGTTCAAAAAACAAACCGAATTTTTTGATACAAATTCAAATTAAACAAATTAAAACTTAACCAAACTAAATTGAGCTCACTTTTGATAGTCATCTTAATTTAAATATAGCTCAAAACCGATTCACCCAACCAAAATTTTTCTTTTGTAAAACAAAAATGATTTTCTTATTTTAATTGAATATTTAATACATGATTATATATTATTTATTTTGTTATTGTATTACTTATTTTAGATGATAAAATTTAATTATAATTTTTAATTTATATGTTTTTTTGACTATGTTAGTAATAATTTGATAAGGTCATTTTAGTTTTTTATTTATATTTTAAAAATATTAGTGATATTAGATTAAATAAAATATAAAATATAAAAAATTAATTTAACTTTTTATTATTTTATTTTAAAAAAATATAGCATACCAAACAGTATAATAGATTTTTTGAAAAATAACATAATTCATGAATGACTACTATGCCTATGGAGGAACGAATACTTGTTGAAGTTGAAGAAAGTGAAATGTTGCGCTAATCGAGAAAGAGAGTAAAAGTTTGCATTAATTTAAAAGAGAATGGGAGGTTGCAAAGAGAGTGAAATGTTGCATGGATTACTTGACCCAGGAGTGAAGACTTCAATGAATGATTCAATAGAATTACGAATATAAATATTATATATTATTTGTAGTATGAATAATAATATATTATTATTTATTAATTTATTTTTAATTTAAAATTATTTAATTATATAATATTTAATTTATTATTTATATATATAATATAACTCATATTTATTATTTATTTATTGATTATTAATATCCATATGAGCTACGTTAAACTCACGAGCTAAATGTAAATAGTATTGGTTTCGAGTTTGAGTTTAGATGTGTTAATATTTGTCAACTTAGGTTCGTATATATTATACTTATTTTAAGTTCGTTCAAATTAAACTCGTTTTAAACTTGAATAAGTTTGTTTTGAACCCACCCCTAATTGTAAGTGACTATAGAAATGAATGTTATTTAAATCATTGTTGTGGGTGGCTCTGTTTGTTGAATGCTATTTAATTTAGTGTTGTGGCTTTAGAAATGGATATGGCCTAATTTAGTGTTGTGGGTGCTTGTATTTACTGAATGTTGTTTAACAGGGATGAGCAAAAAACTATATCGAAATTAGAATTGGTTCCAATTCCTACTTAGAATTGACTTATCCCGGTAGGTTCCAATTCCAACATTTTTTCCTTCTATGAGTTACTAAAAGATATAATAATTCCTTAATTAAGAGTATATGTTTGATTATGAACGTGGAAGGGTGGATTTGATTCCAACTAGCTTAGCTTGAACCCACCATTCGATTTGAATGAGTCGATCTCAAATTGAAGCTCCAGTTTAATAGTTCGATTTGAGATCAATCTGTTTATCTATATAATATTATTATTTATCCTTTCAAAGATAAATGTTTCAACGATACTATTTACTCTATCAACAATTCTACAAAGATATTATACATTAACTCAAAAGAGTTTGAAATTGAACTGGATATTATAAGTTTAATCTAAGCTCAAACTGACCACGACTTAGCTCAACTACGATCAAATTCATCCCTAATATATCTTATAATAGAAAAATTTATAATTACATCCAGTTTGGAGCCTTTAGAACCTGGATATTTAAGTGTTTGTAACACTCGCTTCTTCCTTGGACAAAAATGATAAGCTAAAGAAAATGGTACTTCATCTGTGAATTTCGACTAAATTATTCCTTCGAGCGTGGAAAGAGAAAGAAAGGTAATCCAATCGAGATTCCAATTGCCTTTGACAGCATATAAAGGAAGGCAATCCAATTTCGAAATACAAAGCATGCAAATCTATATTATATATTCTGATAAAACTAGTTACAATTGAGTAATGCCACAACTACTAATAAATGGAATACAAACACATAGTATTACTAATGTTTCATCATGTGATTGGACATGACTGGTTATAACATGGAATCCACTGTATTGTTCACAGAAGATTATCAGGATTAAGCTAATAAAAGAGATGATGGTTGGGACCTGAGAAAATACTGAACCCATATAAATGGTTGATCGTATCAGAAAAAAGAGGGAACTGAAGCATGGCAAACAAAGTGACAGGAACAAAAGCCACTGAAGCAATTGGAATGGCAATGGATGAGAATTCTTTGCCAAGAACAAGGAAAAGAGTGGTTCCAAATGCTACCATCATGGTGGCTATTGAGATGAAGAGGGCTGCAAGGCCTATTATCAATTTGTTTGGTAAGGAATGCAGGAAATCTTCTTCTGCATAGCGCGAGGTAAGAATGGAAAGGAACATTAATATTGCAGTGGTAGAGCTGAATAGCGCCAAAGCATTTGACACTACAAAAACCAGAAACGATACTTTGCGTAGACAAATTGGCCTGCCTGTGTGATTGTCATTGCCACCAGGCATGGTAAAGGCTGCTGCAAACATCACAGTGGCAATAAGCGTTGCCACAAGCATGCATGAAGATGCAGTGTCTTTCATCCACTTTTCGCCCTCTCGTAAAAGTTTCTCATGCTCCTCGGAAAACAAAATATGAGGTGTTTTCCCCTCCGAATTTTCGGACTCTCTATAAGATGGTTGGACAACCTTTTCAACTTCCTGAAATTCAAAGGAAATTATGTTAACATTCTACCTGGAAATCAAAGTGCAGGCTTTGCAGTTGAACATCAATTAACCTTGAACCAGTGCAACTCGCGTCGAAGTTGCAGAGCTGCACCAGAATCAATTTTAAGACGGTCAGGAGGCGCCAGCTTTCCAGTAAGATGTAACATATTATTATTGTTTTCATCTTTATAAGCTGCTATCAGGTCTTTATGAGCACCAATTGCATGTATGAGATTAAAAATACTTTCTTGTCGATGCAAGACTGCAATATGAAATATGCTTTGGCTGTGATCATCAACCTTCCAAATGAGGTCAGGACACATTCTAATCAGCACTGTAATGAACTCGACGTTCCCCAACTTCGCAGCAGTAAACAACAATCGAGACGGCTTCCTCAGTAGTTCTCCAATTTTTGAGTCATCCAGCATCAACACCCGTTTCCAAAGTCGTTTCACCAATTTAAGAGCTTGGAGTTGTGTTTGCTTTGTGTTAAGGACTGCCCTTATACCTGGCACTGAACCCAACAGAGAACCCTCACTTGGAGATCTTTTTTTCAAAATTCAGAAAATCTAGCGTGTAGTAATCTTGTAAAGAAAACTCTGCTACTATAAGAAAATGTTAAAACCATGAGAATGGCTAATAATGGAGTTACTAACATGAGTAAATGCACCTCTGCCGTATCCCAAGCTGACTTCCACTTACAAATGCCAAAGGTTTTCTTGCCAATACATGAAGAGCTGTCTCTCCGTTTCCATCCCGAGCTATAGCTAGTTCAGGATGATGCCGAATTAAGTCCAACGCCACATCTAACAAATTATCATTATCTTTCGATCAAACAGTGAATCAGATTTTACAAAACTAGTAAAAGATACTGAAAGAAAAGGGGTAAGTTACCAAAAAGGCCAGTGTTGATGACAGCAATGAGAAGTTCGATTCGATCTTCTTCTTTTAGATCAGTGTCCTTGGTAACAGAATAAAGATACCAGACCATATCTCTATGGCCTAATAGAGCAGCCATACACAATGGTGTTGCTCCCTCACTACCTCGGATTGACGGCAAATTTTGGTTCTTATTAACCATCACCTCTGCAATCTTTTTTATTCCAGATGCAGCAGCAAAACACAGAGCTGTGTTCCCAACCTTATTCTGCAATTCCAAGTTATCAGGTGTCATAATATTCACAAGTTCCTGAACAAATACAGTATGTCTAGCTCCGGCAGCAATGTGAAGAGCAGTTTCCTGATTCCTAGTTATACTGGCAGACACTGCTCGTGGATTCAACATCAAAAATGATTTTGCATATTCCCAGTCACCCTTGAGTGCCGCGAGATGCAACGAGACATAAGCAGTAAAATGATTCCTTTCTACCTCTCCTTTCAAATATTAGGAGCACCATGAGTAACAAGTTACCAAAAATATGATTTTTACTGTATGATGTATAAGAATATTTAAACATACCAGAAGCTGCACATGACTGAGACATTGCTCCTTGTTGAAAACTTACATCGTAATCTATGGCTTCTGAATTTATCTGAGCGACAGCATTGGAAGCGATTTGGCCAAAACCACACTTCATGGTTATACCAATATCAGAACATGTAGCCACGCTTGTTTTATAGTCCCCCAGAGAACTGGCAGAATTTACAACGGATTTGATTTCTGGAAAACATGTTTGAATGGAAAGGCCCTTTTCGGATCGTGATGAAGGAAGGTTGTTCATCATCATCATCCCCTTCAACTACAAGAGGAAGTGCCAAAACCAAAGTAAGAGAATGAAGAGTATACAGTATATAGGAAATCTGTGAAATTAATGACATATTCAACAATATTTTGTTGTACCAATTGTAAGAATCATACTTGACAATTTAAGAAATAAAGTCTTTGAAGTTTGTAGTACTAAAAAATTAAGATATTTGATCAATAGTAACAGAAACCCAATTCTTCTGATATAGGATGATTCAAAAGTGAGATCATTTGATGAAAAATGCATCAACACTTTAAGGCAAAGGGATTCTGCAATAAACTAAATACATGTTTTTACTTTTTAACAATGTATTTTAAATTATATATCTATGGGGTTAATTTCAATAGTTTGATGTATTTTAAATTTTATAAATATATATGGGGCTAATTTCAATAGTTTGAGATATCAACTTGAACTCGGCTTGATATAAGAGAAGTCAAGTTTGAATCTAAGGTAGAACTTGACAATTTATGAAAACTATTAGATTGAGTTTGAGTTCAACAAGATATGTGATACGTGAGTTGGTATATAAGCAAAACGATGTAGTAAACTTAAAGCAAAACAATATTATTTTGACTATAAGTTATATGCTAAAACCACATCGTTTGATATGACAACACTAATTACCCAAAATAACATTATTTTATTTACTTTTGCAGCATATTTGTGAGACTATTGAGTCAAACATGTGTATGACTTAAAGCTCTAGCTCAAGCTCAATAACTAAAAACTCTAGCTCAAGCTCGATAACATTGAATACCGATGTCTAGAGCTTGAGCTTGACTCATGGCCACTCGTTTAAAGCTCAAACAAGCCAAGTTGGCAATCTAGCTTAAGCTAATTGGACACGAATCCACCACTAGCTAAACAACAGCACGTACAAAAGAAACCAACAGAGAAAATAGACTCTGTCATTGATTGGTTCTGGGTAAGCTAATTACCTTTAGTTGTTATTTCTCAGCTCAGAAGCAAAGCCTGAAACCCCAACCATGAATATAGTTCAATCAACAAAATTTAAAGTTAAAACTTATAGCTGGAAATGAATTTGGCACAAACATACAAAAATATTATAGTTTTCAACAATAATAATGTTAAAGAAATTGCATATGCAAAAAATATGTAAAATGATGATGAAATATTGTATCACTAAGCTAAGGTTCAATGGAGCAAGAAAAGAAAAAACAACTACCTTGGTGAGAGCAAAAGATGATGAAACGTATGCAAAGCTATTCTCTGCTGATTTTTCTGATAAGCGTGGACATGCTGTGAGACTTATAGAATTGTGAAAGTCAGTCAAGCAGAAAGGAAAAAAAATGAGAATGAGGCAGAGATTAGAGAACCTGGCATGCACGCCACTCAACAGTCAAGACTTGAACGCGTAATGAATCTTCTTTAGAATTGATAATTTTATTTTTGTTTATATTTAATGCATTTAGACTGAGCTGGTGTTTGTGTAAAATGAAGCTTCTACACGCTTAATTGGAAAGGACAACGAAGGTGATGGCATGGTTCCATTTCCGTACAAAGTTTTAACGTATACGGGTAATTCAAATTTCCAAAAGAATACTATTATACTTATAAATAATAAATATAAAATTAAATATAAATAATAATATATTATTTTGTGGAGTGAAATGACAATTAGAAGGTAAAGTAAAAATCAATAGAAGTATGAAATTTAAGGGGTAATTTGCCAAGAAAACTCACTTAAAACCAAATTAAAGCCTTTTTTTTTTAATAACAAAAAACCCTCTAAGTTAGCCGGTCTATATAGAGTTTGATTGATTAAGTCGGCAAGGAAAACTCTGAATATAATAGCTAGCTATTTTGAGTTTCCGTTTTTAATCTTCAAGGAAAACACAACAAAATAACGAGGAGAGAATAGAGGGAAAAAGAATAGAGTAGAAAGAAATCAAGAGTGAGAGAGATTTAAAAAAAAAAAAGAAGAAAATTCATAGGAAAAAAGAAAGATATCCCAATTTTCATTCATTTTTAGTATTTAAGATTTAATAATTATTGCTCAAATTACGGGTTGGAAATTCTAATTGAATTTGCTTTGAATTTGGTTAAATAGGTGAAGGAGGAGGAGAAAGACTTTTAAGAGATTTTAGCTCATGCTTGGGGTTTTTTTCATTTGTGAGTGGAAATAAAATTTTTATTTATAAATTCATTCTATTTTTTATTTACAAATTCATTCTGTTTGGTTATGTAGTCTTTAATTTTTTGACAAAATGGTGTTGTTGGTCTCACACAAATTATTTTACAAAAATCAATTAAAACTTCCTGCATGTTGTTTGATTGAGTGTTATGAGTGATTATAGAGTTGAATGTTGTTCAATTCAATTTTTATATATGACTGTGTTGTTAAATGTTGCATAATTTAAGGTAATGGATAGAGTTATATTCAAATTGAATCGATCCTAAAAATAGTTTAACTCAATTTCAACTTAATTTTTACCTAATAAGTCTGAGCTTCGACTTAAGCTTGTTTAGCTTGACAAAGTGATTGTCATGATCGGCTTAGTCGGTTGAACTAGAGTTTGGGATCAGTTCAGAAATGAGTCGCTATTGCTGGATGAAAAACTCTAATCCCAAAAGTATAGTTCAATTGAATTACAAACACTAATTCAAAATTAAGGTTTATCTAATTAGGGTGAAATATAGAAATTTACAGTCTTACACTACCGAAGAAATGACTCATTGTCAAATTATAAAATAACCTGATTTTTACATCATTGAGTCGTCATCAAATACGAACAAGCTCCTTGATAGGGCAACTTGAGCAATCAAATGGGAAAGGTTGCTTTACTGGTGACAAAAAAATGGGCACTTGTCGAGTGAATATCTGGTTAGAATCATAGTAATTAACATCATACAATGTGATATAATATAATACAGATAAAAATGATACATATTTAAGGGTATATCAAAATTTAATATGATATGACGTGCGTATCGTACGATATAGTACATATCAGTAAAATTAAGTATATTGACTAATATATTTTTTTAGCTAAATTATACATGTAATTAAGGGTGAATATAAACTGAACTAAGCTCAAACACCTTTTGGCTAGAGTTTGACTCAAATATAACATGATTCGATTTAAATTAAATTGTTGGTTTAGATTTGATTTGATTCAATTCAAATTGATGGTTTAGCTTCGACTCTACTTGAATTGATGGTTTGAATGGATGGTTCAAATTTGATTCGATTTGAATTGAATTGATGGTTCAAACTAGAATTGGTGATTTGATTTGATTTGATTCAATTTGAATTAATGGTTCATAACTCGGTTTGACTCAAATTTATGATTTGAATCAATAATTTGAATTTGTGATTTAGATTTGTAGCTCAAGTTCATGGGGCATTGATAAAATAATGTTATTTTACTCAAATAATATACAACAAAATCACTAATTTGAGCCAAACTTGAGCCCAACTGACACCTCATAACTTGAGTTTGGTTTGGTTTAAAAAATGAATAAAATCTTCTAATTCAAATTTTAATTAAATAAATTTAAATTGAACCAAACCGAATCAAACTCACTTCTAATAACTAATTTAATTTGAATATAGCTCAAAATCAGTTCACCCAATTGAATGTATTTTCTTTTATAAAACAAAAATGATTTTCTTATTGTAATTGAATATTTAATATATAATTCACATTATTTATTTTGTTGTTGTATTACTTATTTTTTATAATAAAATTTAGTTATAATTCTTAATTTATATTCTTTCTAGATTAAGTTAATAATAATTTGATAAAATCATTTTTGTCTTTTATTTATATTTTAAAAATATTGATGATATTAAACTAAGTGAAAAATAAAATAAAAATTGTAACAACCCTAGTCCAATAACTCGGTCCACTGTTAAGATATTGTCCACTTTGGACACACAGTCTATCATGGGTTTGCTAATAGGCTTTACAACCCAAAACGTACCTTGACAGTTAAGGAGCTCACAAACTATTTAACCACTCAAATTCTCCCACCACTAACCAATGTGGGATACATAGACAGACCCAACATCTCTCCCGTGCTTTGTCGATGTGGGATTCACCTAAGGATATCACATACACCCTCTCTTACGAGACTCAACGTTCTCGCTGAGGTTTGCCCCACCATCGTTCAAGAAAATACGCGGAGTTGTTCTGATACTATTTGTAACAACCCTGGTCCAATAACCTGACCCACTGTTAAGATATTGTCCACTTTGGACACACAGTCCATCATGAGTTTACTTCTAGGCTTTACAACCCAAAACGTGTTTTGACAATTAAGGAGCTTATAAGATATTTAACCACTCAAATTCTCCCACCACTAACCAATATGAAATACATAGACAAACTCAGCATTTTTTTTGTGTTTTATCGATGTGAGATTCACCTAAGGGTATCACAAAAATATAACAAAAAAAATTTCAATTTAATTTTTAAATATTTTATTATTTAATTTTAAAAAATATATTATATAATGTGATGTAGTACCACGCATAAAAAAATTTAGTTTATGATATATAATGTAATTACCGATTCGACTACGATGCCTGTGGAGGAATGCATCCTTGTTGAAGTTGAAGAAAGTGAAAAGTTGCGATAATCGAGGAGAGTAAAAGTTGCACTCATTAATTGACCGAGGAGTGAAGACTCATGCCCTATCATTTTCACCTAGGGGAAAAGAATTATTTTCCATCCCAACTTTTAAGGGCGTTCTAAAACCTATCCCCACAAAGATAAAAAATCTTTATTTTTATTTGTAGATAAATTTTTATTAATTTTATCTGTTAAAGAAAAAGGTAAAATAATTATTTTATTATTTATATTAAAAAGTTATAAAATTTATTATTCTTCATCCCTCAGATTTTAGAAACTGACATTTCATCTTAAATTAAAGTTTTTAAATTTTGAAAAGTAATATTTTAACTTCCAAATCTAAGGTTTTTATATTTTTTAAAACTCAGTTACCCTCTATATTTTTCAAAAATAACAATTTTATCTTCATTTTTCAACTACATCTTTCGACGTCATCTTCGACCTCCTCCTTCTCTTGGTGTGACGACGGTAGTGTGATGAAGAGATTAATTTTTCTGAGTTATTGTTAAATTCTTTAATATAAATATGTGTGTCCTACTAATTTTTTTGAGTAATTTATTTTCTTACATACTTATTCAAAATTAATAAACAATCAAAGATTTCATCCGTGAACGTAACTCATATCAACGGAACCACGTAAATCAATCTTGTTCTTTGAGTTTTTATTTTTAATGTTTATTTTGTGCTTTGTTTTTTTCATATTAGTTATTCTTTAAATGAAAACACCTTGCTATAATTCAGTAAAGGTTAACCAAGATGAATGATTTGTAGCATTTTTAAATTTGGATTGGATTAATCAGTTCAATTAGTTAAATTGTAAACCAATTTATAATTTGATCTAATTTTATAATCTTATTTAATATATATATAAATATTAATTTATTTGAAATTTGATCAAACTTAATAAATCTGTTAAATCAGAAAAATTATTCAAAATTAACAAAATGAGATATATAATTTTTTGTCTTATTAAAATTTAAAAGAATTATAATTTATAAGGTTTTAATTGAATTAATAATAAAATTTGTAAATAATTTTTAAATCTAATTATAAAATATCAATGGTTTAAATATGTTTTATACTTCAATAACATAATAAGTGATTGGTATTATTTATTAAAAAAATATATAATAATTTAATAATAAATTAAATTAATGGATTTTCTGATTAAATCAATGGGATCACAAATAAATGGGAAAAATATTGATGATTTGTGACATGTTCATGAATGTGTAGAAATTAGCCAGACAGATCCACCATTACTTCTAGGATCAAAACACGACTCCAACTTTGTTTTACCACGATGCAGGAATGGATACCACGTGTCCCTCAGCAATTTCTTAGAACAAGACTGAAAGAAAAGCCACATGTTTATTTTTTCTGGTGGCTCTCCCGATGACCTTCTTTTTGTAGAAATTCTATTAAATTATGAATTTTCAACGAGTGAGTATATTTATTTTATAAAATTATGAATATAAATACTATATATAATTTTATATATAAATAATAATATATTATTATATGATTAGATATTGATTTATTTTTAATTTAAAATTATTTAATTATATAATAATTTATATTATTTTAAATAAAATTATATATATTATTTATGTATATAATATTATTTATATTTATTATTCACTCACTGATTATTAATGTCCATGTGAACCGCATTAACTCACGAGCTGAATGTAACTAGTATTAGTTTTGAATTTGAGTTCGGATGTATCAATAATTGTCAACTCAGATCCGTGTATATTATGCTTATTTTAAGCTCGTTGAAATTACTGTTAGCTGTTATTTCTCAGTTCAGAAGCAAAGTGTGAAACCCCAACCATGAATATAGTTCAATCAACAAAATTTAAAGTTAAAACTTAGAGCTGGAAATGAATTTGGCACAAACATATAAAAATATTATAGTATTCAACAATAATAATGTTAAAGAAATTGCATAAGCAAAAAGAATGTAAAATGATGATGAAATATTGTATCACTAAGCTAAGTTTCGATGGAGCAAGAGAAGAAAAAACAATTTACCTTGGTGAGAGCAAAAGTTGATGAACCGTATGCAAAGCTACTCTCCGCTGATTTTTCTGATGAGCATGGACGTGCTGTGAGAGTTATAGAATAGTGAAAGTCAGTCAAGCAGAAAGTACAAAAATGAGAAAGAGGCACAGATTAGAGAACTTGGCATGCACGCACTCAACAGTCAAGACTCGAACGCGTAATGAATCTTCTTTAGACTTGACAAGTACATAATTTTATTATAATTGGTTTACAGGTTGTAAATATTTAATGCATTTAGACTGAGTTGGTGTTTGTGTAAAATGAAGCTTCTATACACTTGCTTGGAAAGGACAACGAAGTAGATGGTATACTTCCATTTCCACATCAAGTTCTGATGCATAGCGGTAATTCAAGTTTGCATCTATATTTTGTGTGCATAGTTTTATCATTCTGAAAAAGGGTTATGTGATATGCAAGAATACATATCAAGTATTTACCCATTAAAGTTTTAATGTACAAACATAAACAAAAATAAATAAGTGAAAAATCCAATATGTGAAAAATTATAGGCAAATAATGGAGAAAATTACAAGTTGAGGAAGCAAATTTTTTTTTCTCCCTATTCCAACTCTTAATCTTATACATTTATTACCCTATTTTACGGCACACAATTTATCTATTTTCACACACTTTAATACTGCACTTTAACAGATCAGTCCAATCCACATGATATATATATTTGTTCTGTTTACAGTAGCAAGTGAACAAGATTTTACCTGCTATATTTACTTGAGAGTATTAAAAAGGTCAGTAATAACTGTAACAAAGTGAAGGCAAAATGCATATAACTGAGTTCAAATGTTGTACCAGCGATCTCATCATCATCTAAGTCAACATTACCTGAAGAAATGCAGAAGAAAGTTTGAAAACCAAATGATGTTATGCTCCTTTTTACTAACAGAGGAAACTTAAGTTGATGAGAAAATCATACGAACACCCATATATTCAGAAGCCTCAAAAATTAAGAGGATGGCTTCTTCATTCATGTAATCATGTTTGTATTTTATTGAATGTATTGGCTTTCAAATCACCAACATTTTTCAATGCAATGATCATCACCAAGAACAACAAAAATCAAATATTTAGGAAATCTTTGATATAGCGAAATACAAATAAACAACAATCAGATAATTTTATATAGATATTCAACAGAAAATCATCAAATATTCAAATTAATATTATAAACTTCAATGTTTACTATTGATCAGCTAATTCTTCTTCTTCCCATTCGTACTCTCCCTGGCACCTTCTTTGTTGAAGAGAATGGGTTTTCTTGAATGGAAGAGAGTACTACTCATATAGGTCGACCGAATTACTTTCAAGAGGAGACCCAATTGTAGCTTCAAGAACCAGGTGAGTGGTACAGCAGCAATCAAGGAAACAATGATAGCAAACGCAAGCATTCCATGGTCGAAGATAATGAAAAAGGTTGAACAAGATATGACCATCATAGCTGCTATTGACATAGAAAGTGCTAAAGTTCCGAAGGCCAACTTTGCGGGTAACCAGAAAAGGAAATCTTCGTCTTCATAGCTGGAAGTATAAAGGGATAGGAAGATCATAATTGAGGTTAAGGAGGATATCAAGGATATGGCAAACGATACTTTTTGAATAAGAATAGGAACCCTTGAATCTCTTTTGTTGTCTATTGGCACTTGAAAAACTGCTGTATAAACCACAGATGTTATAAGTGTTGCCACAATCATGCATGAATTTGCAGTTTCCTTTATCCATTTCTCCCCAGCGTCCGCTAACTTCCTGTGCTCCTCGGCAAATACGTCAGCAGGCGTCTTGCCATAGTCATTTTTTGCTTCAGCATACGACGGTTGCACAACCTTGCTCACTTCCTACAATATATGTTATGAAATAATATCATTTAATTGAAGAAAACAAAAACATAGTTTGATTATGGCTATACCAATAAGAGCGGGACAAGGATTTTACCTTAAACCACAACAACTCACGTTGCATTTGAAGAGCTTCTCCTGATACAACGCTTAGCCGATCTGGTGGTGCAAGCATTGCAGCCAAATGCAACATGTTATTGCCGTCACGATCTATAAGTGCAGCTAAGACAGTCTTAAATGAACCTAGCTCATATATGAGTCTCAAGATGTCTTCATGACGATTCCTAACAGCATGATGAAATATGCTCCAGCCCATGGCATCCCGGTTTAGAAATAAGCGAGGATATTTGTTAGTAAGTACTACTAGAAATTCATCGTTCCCTTTCTCCGCTGCAGTGAATAATAGTTTATCAGATTCTCGAAGTAGTTCTGATATCTCCGCGTCACCCAACTTGATAATTTGTTGCCAAATGCGTTCGGCTAGTTCAACAGCTTTTGGGTGCATCTTTTTTTTGCTACCTGAAACTGTGACTTTAATGTGTTAACCAAAATTTTAGCTGAATTGCTGAGATTTTCTTCCCAGCACCATAACTCAAATATTAATGTTTATGAGAGACAATAATTAATATTAAGAGTGAATGATAAATTTATGTCCATATAAATCATAACCAGCAAAAATATCCTAAAATTTTTGAAGATTAGAGAGATGGCTAACTTAAATTTATGAATCTCTTCCAAAATCCCTGCTGATCTTCAACAATGAAGCGTTTTCGGGCTAAAGCATGCAATGCCGTCTCTTCTCCGCTACCACGAGCATAGGCTAACCCTGGGAAATGTTCTATCAAGTCCAGCGCAAGCTCTGAGAATTCAATAATCAAACATAAATACAACCGCAACACCCAAATCCACAAATGTAAATCTAAAAGACGAGAATTACAAACAATCCAAAGTAATCTACAGATTAAGAAAAATCAAGAAAATTAATTTTAACTATTAAATCTCCAATTATGCTTTTTAATTGCTTCTTGCTATTCTGTCTGAGTTCCCATCATTTGAGATTATTCTATCTAAAAACAAAAAAACTAATTTATAAGAAAAAACCTCTTACAAGTCTTTTAATCCAACATTGTGGGGCAAAAGACCCTTACGAATTTTCTTAAGTAAACAATGTAAAATAAGATACTACCTCTTATGTCAGTGTAATTAGGTAGCGAAATCATCCTACTGGCATTACCGTAAAAATTGGTGTTAATGAAAGTGATGAGCAAACTGATGCGATCCACATTCCGTAGTCGACCTGTATCAGTGACCTTATAAAGGGAATTTACCACATCCTTATGCCCTAATGAAGCTGCTCTTTGAAGTGGTATAATCTTTTCACGATTTCGGATCATTGCTAAGTCTTTGTTCTTTGCCAACAATAGTTGGACAAGATGAGCATTTCCAATTTCAGCAGCAAGAAAAAGAGCCGTCTGTCCATTTTCATTCACTTTACGTAAATCTTTAGGGACCAAAAAATTTAAAAGTTCTTTCACAAAATCGGTTCGGTTTGCTGAAGCTGCAACGTGAAGAACAGTTTCTCCTTTGCCTGTGATCACAGCACGAAAGTCATCTGGATAATTTTCATAAATTAATTTAGCAGCGTCCCAATCACCTTGAAATGCAGAAAGGTACAAGTTTGAATGTCTATTTCTCCTTTCCTCTGTCAAGATAAAAGAATAAAAAATGTTTATTACGAAGTTCCAATCAAAGTTACTTTTCATGTAATATTATCAACATCAATTATATCTCCTTTGTGTTATTTTTGCGAAATCTACTATCACGTAAGTCGAGACACAACATGGCATTACTCAGATTGAAAAATGAAGAAAATTAATGGGGAAAACTAATCAAGGTGAAGATTTATTAAAGATTGTGGCTCCTTTTCTCTTTTGATTTCCTTTCGAAGATTGAGTTTATATTTTTTAGGAAAATTCGTTGCAATAAAATTACAATTTTATGAGTAGAATTGTATTTCCTAATAGGATTACGACGTTGACATTATGTATATAATGCTCAAACAATGGAAGTATCAAATAATGCAATAATTTGTCACGTATATATGGAATCAGACCAGGCTCTTGCTGCGGGCGAGATGCCTTAATCTCTGGTCCGACGTTAATCTGCACTTCAGGATTCGACATCCCTTAGAAGAGATACGAAAGTTAATTATGTGAAATTAAATAAAACCCCGTCAGCTTAAAAAAGGAGAGAAACAGGTTGAAAGACTTACCTGGGTTGGGAAAATTTTGAAAGAAAGTTGTAATTGCGAGTGTGAAGCGCAGTGTCTAAGACGAGAGTGCTATGATATTTATACATGAAGAATGACCAAGTCAAGAAACAGTGAAGCAACTCCAAATATGTGTACACTTAGTCCTAAGCTAGTTGAATTCGAACAAGCTAATATTAAATTAGAGCTTTAATTTAGTGGTTTGATTTGAGATTAATTTTTTTGTTTGTCGGGTAACATTATTCATATTGTAAGCAAGCAACATTGTCCTAATTTGACCCTATAGTTCAGAGCTTTAATTGTGGGTCATGTTTGTATCATACCAATTTAGATTTTAGGTGAAAGACTTTAAGCCCTAATCTGACCTTATGTTTGAAATAAACAAATCATTTCAATTAGAATTTAGCTTGAATTTAAATTAAACAATAATTCGAATCAAATCAAATTGGTATTTACATTGAATTACTAAATTGATAATTTACATTAAATTACTTAATCGAATTCAAATTGATTAATCAAATTCAAATTGAATTAAATTTGACACGATACAATATATATATTGTATAATACGATACATAGTTGTTTATATCTAGACTTGATAGTTCGTGTAATCAAGTCATGTTAGTATCGTGTCAATTCGAGTTTCGAATCAAAGACTCTAAACCCTAGTTGATTCGAAATATTTCTCAACCCTAAACCAAATTGAAATATTTTTGGGTTGACCTGACTTGCCCAAATTAACTTGGATAATTTACATCGAATTACTTAATTGGTAATTTAAATTGAATTACTTAATTAAATTCGAATCGAATTAAATTTAGTATAATACAATAGTATATTATATATTGCAATACGTAGTGTTTCGTATCTTGACTTGGTAGTTCGTGTAATCAGATCGTGTTTGTATCATATCAATTTGGGTTTTGGATCGAAAACTCTAAACCTTAACTCAATCTGAAATATAATTGTGTCAAAATTTCTCAACCTTAAGCAAAACCGAAATATTTTCTAATTGACCTGACTGACCTAAATTAACCTAAAATATGTCACAAATAAAGACATCAGGACCGGGCCGATTGGAAAGACAGACCAAGAAGGAATGACTGTTGGCCTACAGTCTTTTTGAAATTTCTAGAATATTGAGCATACTTAGGGATATTACATTTCTCCCCTCTAAACAATTGAGCCAGCAACAAGTCTTCATCACACAAGAATCAATGACAGTGACAATAAAAGTAATATTAACGATAATAAGGCATACATCGAGTCAAACGTTAGACTGGTTGAGCATACTAACTGACAGAGTTTGAGTTATTTATTTTTCATGATCTGAAGAGTGGTTTGGGTTTGGCGTTTTCATTACTGTCGATCTCAAAAAGTGAAATATAATTAAGTTACTATCCTGGTTAAACAGGATGAAACTCAATAATAATCTCCCCTCGTCAGGGGATCTGAGCATGAAACTCACTGCAAACCCACCTCCCTGGTTAAACAGTGACAGATTTGGATTGTATGTTTGAAGACAAGTACATCTTTAAATATAAAAACTTACTATCCTGGTCTTGAGGAGGAGGTGATTTCCTATTCTTATCTTTTTCTTCATTCGAACCATTTCCTGCAGCAGCTGTATTATCTGAGAAGTTTCATTATGATATGAATTATATATATAATGCTCAATCACTGGAAGCATAAAATTAATAATATAACGTGCAATAATTTGTCAGACCAGGCTGTTGTTGCGGCGGAGATGTCACAAGCTCATCTTTCTTCTCATGTAACTCAATCTCTTGTTCGACATTAATCTTTACTTCAAGATTCGACATCCCTTAGAAGTGACACGAAAGTTAATTATGTGAAATTAAATAAAATCCCATCAACTGAAAAAAAGAGAGAAACAGGTTGAAAGACTTACCTGGGTTGGGAAAATTTTGAAAAAAAGTTGTACTTGCGAAGAGTGTGGACAGTACTCTCTAAGAAAAAAGCGCTATGATATTTATACATGAAGAATGACCAAGTCTAAGAAACAGTGAAACACCTCCAATTATGTGTGGAATTATTCTTGCTATTTGGATGCAGATAAGTTAATCTCAAGTTAGATTTCTAATTTAGTAGTTTAATTCAGGATCAGTTTATTTGCCTAATTAATAATATTATTCATACCATGGACGATAACATTGTCCATTTCACTCATCAACAATCTTCAAATAATATTATACACAATTTAGATAAACTTAAGCTAAACATTTTAAATTTTATCCAAACTTACATGAACCCAATTTTAACTACGGCCAAATAGATCCATACCTCTAAAATCCAAAATGGAAGCCATTAACCGAAGTAATATGTAGGGCCATTAACCAAAGCAAGATAAACAATGTGTGAACCATAATCTTTTGCACAAGATTTCGAGATCTGACGGGACTCTCCTACCCCTATTTATGATGAGGACCGCACTTTGGATTCTTCACTCAGCCATCATCTCTTACTTTTTAAACTTTTTTTTTTTGGTTTTAAAAGCAAATATTTTCTTGACAATACAAATTTACCTATATCAACAAAAAGTAAATAATGCTACACCAAAGCCACAATTTTGTATCTATTATGCATGATGATTAGAGATAATTATGATGAGTGTATGAGATAGTGTCTTAAAAATAAATGTGAGGAAAATTTTAATGTGATTCTACTCATAATTCAATAATTTATATCCACAATTATATTATTTATGACCATGAGATGAATTTCATCAGAGTTTTGATATTGTTTATAAAAAAAGTATTTTGAGATAGACTTGGTGTTATCATTTATATTTATAAAACAAAAAAATGTTTGAGTTTTCCTATACACACAAGAATAGGATAATAATCTTTTAGATATTGAAGAGTTAAACTATAAGTTCTTTTCACCGTTTTTGAGTGAGAAATTTTTACTTACAATCTAGATAAATATATAAATATATAAATAATATGTTTGATTGATCACTTTTTGAGTGTTGTTTTTGTTAATTAGGTTAAATAGTCCCAATTATTAGATGGTGAACCAATAATATAGATTAAAAATTTTCCCAATTATTTGAAAATGCAACTATATAATGCTTGAAATTTTATATTATATATAAATTAGAAATAAGTAATCGTAATTAAAAAAAAGACATGATATAAGATCACTCTTTTCGCTATCTAAACTATGATTAACTTAAAAGAAAGATGTAGGATGTTAGTGCCTCTGTTGCATTTCTTACACTAAAAGGAGTGTATGATTTTAAATTTTTAAGATTTTATTAATATTTTAACTCGCACTAGGCTAGGCTATGAGCTTGCAAGCTCACTAAACCAACCAACAAATTCTTTAAGCTCAGCTCAATTGTTAAGTCAAGTCTAACTTGATACAAGCTTGTGCAAGTAGCACATTGTGGCTCAACTCGTTACAACATCTTATAAGAATAATCTCTTTCTATATGCACATTACTTTTAATTAGAAAAGGGCAAATTTATTATGAGAAAGGCAAAACTGAACTGAAAAGAGCAAGTTACACTTGAAATAGGACAAGTGAAATATGTAGGTGGGTTAAATTCACTTCCTCCATATACATTAAACACAATTTATATGATCAATCTCTCATTAAAGTGCCCACAAACTATTCAACAAATCAAAAATTAAAAAAAAAAAAACTAACACAACTTTCTAGTGAGATTTAGCAGGGAGTTGTAGTTCTCAATGGAGGATCGCCACTATAACAAATAATATATAAAGCATGCACGTATGCATGCACCGATTTAAGTTAATTCTGGCTCTCCCTTTTGAAATATTATTTTTTCTTTTAATTTATTTGAATTAATGTTGTGCTTTGGAAGCTATATATTTAGCAGAAAAAAAAAATATAAATCTGTGTTTTGCAGGCACGAGAGTGACTTGTCTGAAGTATGTTTTCTAAAGCTTTTAATTTGGCTGGTCCCACGGCAGCGATAGCCGTACAAGCTTGAAGTTGCGCTAATCGAGAAAGAGCGTACACGTCCGCATTAATTGAAAACAGAGGGGTCGGTTGCATTAATTATGAAAGAAAGTCAGAAAGAGAGTGATATATGTTGCTTTAATTGGGAAAGAAAGCGAAATGTTGCATTGATTACTTGACCGAGGAGTGAAGACTTCAATAAATGATTTAATAAAATTGTGAATATAAATATTATATATAATTTTTAGTATAAATAATAATATATAATTATATTATTAAATATTAATTGTATTTTTAATTTAAAATTATTTAATTATATAATAATATTTAATTATTTATATATAAAATTATTTATATATATTTGATATAATATTACTTGTATTTATTATTCATTCACTTATTATTAATATTTATGTGAGTCGCGTTTAACTTATGAGTTGAATATAACTAATATTGATTTTGAGTTTAAGTTTAGATGTATCAATATTTGTCAAGACAAGTTTGTGTACATTAGACATATTTTAAACTTGTTCAAATTAAATTCATTTTAACTTTGAACAAATTTATTTTGAATTCGACCTAATTGTGAACTGTAGAAATGAATATTGTTTAATAGGTGGCTCTATTTGTTGAATATTATTTAATTTAGTATTGTGGGTGTGGCTTTAGAAAGGAAAATTATATTAAATACCTTTTTACCCTTTCATTAAGCAAAAATGTTTAATTTTTCAATTTCTAAGCAAAAATACCCTATTTTTCTATTCCCAAGTAAAAATGTCTTAATTTTTTTAAAATACCAAAATTATCCTTCACCAAATTTATATAAACTCTTTCACTCACTCTTATTATACACATTTTTTATATCACTCAAACACTTACTTTTACTCTCATTTTTACTCAATATCAATTAGAACGGGTTTGTTCGAACAGAAGAAGTTCATATTTTTGAATTCGAATCGAAAAAAGTCAGTTTGTGAGAAAAAAATATTATACGAATCTTAACTCAAAATTTAATTTTATTTGTTAAATCTAGTTTATATATCATGTAAAGGGGGTATTTGAATATTAGATAACAATATAGCGGTTAAATGTAATGTTAAAAAAATATGGGGGGCATTTTAAAATTATACAATATATAAAGAATTTAAATAATATGTTAAGAATAAATAGACATATTTTGATACAAGACAACATACAAGAGTGTTAAATAAAATGTTAGATAATTATGAGGGGTCAAATGAAATGTTATGAAAATATGAGGGGTATTTTGATATTAAACATTATAAGAGCATTATAAATGAAATTTTAGGAATAGATAGATATATTTTGATATGAGACAACATACAAAAGTGTTAAATGCAATATTAGGTAATTATAAGGGGTAAAACAATGTTAAAAAAATATGAGAGTATTTTGATATTACATAATACATGAAAGATTTAAATAATAGGTTAAGAATAGATAGATGTATTTTAATACAAGATAACATAAAAAAGTGTTAAATAAAAAGTTAGATAATTATAGAGAGTTAAATGAAATGTCAAGAAAAATATGGGGGTATTTTAATATTACATAATATATGAAGGATTCAAAAACATGTTAAGAATAAATATATGTGTTTTGATAATAGGGAACATATGAAGGTATTAAATAAAATGTTAAATAATTATAGGGGATAAATAAAATATTAGAAAAAATATATGGGTATTTTGATAGTAAACATTGTAAAAACGTTTTTGATGAAATATTAAGAATAGATAGATGCATTTCGATACAAGATATCATATAAGGATGTTAAATAAAATATTGATAATTATAAGAGGTTAAATGAAATATTAAAAAAATATAGGGGGTATTTTGATATTAAACATTGTAAAAACTTTTTAAATGGAATATTAAGAATAGATAGATGCATTTTGATACAGGATAACATACAGGGGTGTTATATAAAATGTTAAATAATTATAGAAGTTAAATAAAATATTAAAAAAATATGAGAGGTATTTTGATATAATAACTGTTTTAAATAGTTATTACAGATTTTTTTATTATAAATAAATAATTTTTTTCAAAAATTTGTCATTGCAGGATTGATAATTAAAATGGATGGTTATGCATTAGTTCGTTACTATAGAGAATGGATTCAAGATGATGACAATACAATAAAATACGTTGGAGCATCTAAACAATTGATTAAAATTCCTTATGGAACAACATTTAAAGGATTCATTCAACCTTTGAAGGAGTTTTGCGATATTGATCCAATGAAAAACTATCTTCAACTATTAATAAAGCCAAGAAAAGTTGAGCTCGATTGCCCTGTATAGATCCAAAACGATGAAGATGTTCAAGGTCTTATTGATATGTCTTAATACTTACAGGAATGTATTCCTATTTCTGTTACATGTACCCCAATTGGAGGACAGGAGGAAGAAGAAGAAGAAGAAGATGAAGATGAAGATGAAATTAGTAGGGTGAAAAAAGAATATAATTTGGAAAACTTGATTGATTTCAATAATGACCCATTGTACATTGCAAACTCATGGGCTTATAGAGAGAAAGATAGAGTTCCCGACTAAGGTGACTTTGATGGAAATGATATGTCTGATATTCCTTTTGAAGAGGCAAAGCTCGAGTATATGTTACCAAGGGTATGAATAGTTTACAGTTTGAATATCTTATTTCAGGTGGTGAAAATTATTCTAGGCCATTTTTTGATAATGTCCCCACTGATCCGTTTAGGTGGCTTCTTGATTTTTCTCCACAACCATCAACATTATCAGGTGGTGCAAGATCAATCTGAGAGGAGAATAGTGTAAAGTTTGGTGATATTTTTCATAATAAAGTACAACTAAAAGATGTTGTGAAGTAATTTGCCATACTGAAAGGATTTCAATTTATGGTCAAAAAGTTTGATAGGGGGCGATGAGATATTAAGTGCAATGCTAAAAATTGTGAGTGGTATATACATGTAAACAAATCTAAAGTCGGTGAAGTGTTTCAAGTTAACCAAATGAATCTAACCCACAAATGTTCAGTTGATTAAATAATGCCACATCACAGACAAGCTAGGGCCCGAGCTTTAGATCAATTAATGAGGTTAAAGTTTGTGTTGATTGATCGAATTTATCGGCCTAAGGAAATAATTGTGGATATCGTCGATCGGTATAAAATTAACATTTCATATTCAGAGGCTTGGCGGGCAAGAAATTGGGCTTTAAATTCATTGAAGGGTTTTTTGGAAGAATCATTTATGCTCTTACCAGATTATTACTATAATATATCGCATACTAATCCAGACACTGTTATTGTTGTTGAAACAGATAATGACCATCGATTTAAATATTTTTTCATGGCATTAGGATGTTTTGTTCGTACATTTAGAGAATATCTCTGATCTGTTATTTACATTAATGCTGCTTTCCATAAAGGTTGATATCTAGGTCATTTATTTCTTACGGTGGCCCTTGATGGTAATGACTAGATATACCACATTGGTTTTGGTGTTGGTAAAAAATAAGATTACGACACGTGGTGTTGGTTTCTTAAGAAGATTAAAAAATACATCCATGATCTTTCCAAGCTGGTGATAATCTCATATCGATATCATGCTATATACTCTGTAATGCCTGAAGTCTTTCCAAATGTCCACCATGGATGTTATTGTCATTCCCTTCATTGTAACATGTGGGAAAAGTATAAACGAGACTCAAAGATAATATATTTAAACAAGTATTAAAATTTTGAAATGTTTAACTTTTTCATACATTTTGATCATAAAGTTTTTATATTATTACCACCTTGCAGGTTATGGATGCATATTGGAAAACCACAAAATCATACACAGAAGCAAAATTTGAGGCTATGATGTGATCTCTTGATTCGATAAACCCTCAAGCTGGGGCTTATCTACGTGAGGTTGGATTTGAGCATTGGAGTAGAACACACTTTCCGAGGTATCAATACAACATCATGACAACTACTATTGTAGAGTCTTTTAATGCCTTTGTTAGACATGCACGGGGCCTTCCTATCGCAATGCTCGTTGAGTTTATTCATAGTATCATATAGCGATGGTTTTACGAGAGGAGAAATCATGTAAGTATGTATCCATTTGTTAATAATTATGTATTTGATCATTTACTTCTTCCCTTATGTTTGTTATTAACAAATGTGTTATTAATATTTTTTTAAATTACAGATAAATGCCCTAACTTTATCACCCCTTAGACGGAGGAGAAGATTAGTTGTCATCTATTAAAGTCTGCACACTTGGAGTTTCGGCCAATTACACTTACTCGATATCATGTTGTTGGTTTTGGTAGAAACATGAGTATTATGGACTTCAGTGAAATGTCTTGTACGTGCAGAAAGTTTCAGCTTTCATGTACTTCGTGCAAGCATGTTATTGTTGTTGCATGACACATGAGGCTTACAAATGTCAATGCATGGGTTTATCCATTCTTTGCACCGAATTCTACTGTGCAATATATCAGGAACCTGTCAATCCTCTTGGAAACCAATTATAATGGTTGCATTCACCAGAAGAAAGAGTTATTCTACCCCTCGTCCTCAATAGTCGTCGTTCGGGTCACCTTTCCAACAAAAATCGATGTCCTTCGTAAGAAGAAAATGTTACACCCAAGATTTACAGTCGTTGTCATGAACAAGACATGTACGAACCCAATGTGAAAGCCCAACACTAGTCCCGACCTCCACCCCACAATGTTCATCCAGAAAAGGTAAAAGGTTGAGGTTTTGAGAAGCTTATATTTAGTTTTGTTAGTTATATGATTCATCATTGTTGTACTTCAGTGATATGTAACCGATGTATTTTTATTTTTGTTTCAAATGTGTAATTGTATTAACATGTGATGTAATAACTTTAGTGTGAATAATTTCTTTATTTCATATTTGTTAGAATGAGCTGTTTGAGTATTTCTTTATTTCATCTCATATTTGCTAATAACATCACTCAAATCCATATAATTATTTTTGTGACAAGATTATTTAAAAAATAAAATCAAATATATATCCCTATATAATGATAGATAATCAACATGATACATATACGCACATACAATAAATATATACATAAGAACATCTGAAGAATAATAAATAAATAATGAACGAACTAAATATACACCCATGATCTATTTGATACAGTGAAAATACAGCTGCGACGCTAAACGTCAATGCATAGCGGTAGATGACTCTTGGGGAAAATTGACACTCCGTGACAATGCCAAACACTAAAAAAAATGTAACATAAACACACCACAGTCATTGGAACCCTCTCCCTTTTGAGAGACATCTGCGGCTTGATGTAACATGAAGGGATCATATTGTGTAGTTTGCCTAGAAGCTGTTTAAAAACTCGTTACCTCTAATAATATGGGTATGAATGTTATGTATAGTCGTATTCACCGTTCGAGAGACCCCATATTCCCTGAGTATGATACCGTAATTGACCACTCATGGAAATCTATAACTTCGACCACCTAATGTGCGTAATCAAAGTTTATAGGAATGTAAACTTATAAATAGTGACAATTCATACCTTTCAATTGGTGAAAGTTCCGATTTGGCCAAAAGTGGACTATTGTTTTTCGATAACTTCGATGATCACATTTGCCGCACCTGGAAGCTCCGGTGGACGCGCATCGAGCGTGATGATGACCAAATCAAAGCACTCGAGCTCTCGCAGTTTGTAATTAATAATACTGGCCGCCTGGCTTATCTCTTGCATTGAAGTGGCATTCTTGAGCGCGTCGAGCTCCGATTCGATAAAATACTCCTTCGTCTTGGTGTTCGCGTTCACAATCACGTCGTTCACGCGTAGTAAAACTGTGTCTCTTTGCATCCGGCTTAACAATTTTACCATCAGCTCCCTCGGCAGGGCCGATTCGGAATTCTCGTACGGGGTCACCATTCATATAGAGAGGCGCAAATGACAAGTGAAGTGCCTATCGACTGAATTTACTTCCTAATCCTAAAATATTACTCTGAGTATGTTTACTTTAATGAAATCAGGATTCTTAGCTCTCTTATTAAGCTTTGTTGGACGAATTTTAAATTGAATACTAAACTTTGGTGGATGACATTAAAATTTTGTCTTAAAAAATAATCATTTTAGGATAAAAATAAAATCGTCAATAAATATTTTATCCTTAAAAATGAATATTAATTTTCTTAAAATTATCATTTTTGAGACAAAAATAAAATTATATGTTTTTAGGGGACAAAATTAAATTTTTGTTCCTTGAAAATATCATTTTGGAACAAAAATAAAATCGTCTTAAATTTATCATTTTAAGAGAAAACTAAAAATATCTCTAAAAATGAATTCCAAGTTTTGCAAGACAAAAGTAAAATTTTGTCTTCTAAAATTATTATTTTGGGACAAAAATAAAATCCTACATAAAATTATCATTATGAGACAAAACAAAAAATATCACTAAAAATAAATCATAAGTTTTTTGGGACAAAATTAAGATTTTGTCTTGTAAAATTATCATTCTAAGACAAATAAAATCGTCCTTAAAATTATTATTTTGGGCCGACATTGAAAATGTCCTTAAAAATAAATTTTAATTTATTTGGGATGAAATTAAGATTTCATCCATTAAAGTAACATTCTTAAACAAAATTAAAATCATCTCTAAAAATAAATTCTATGTTTTTTATGAAGAAATCTTAAGATTTCATCCTCTAAAATTATCAGTCTAGGACAAAAATAAAATTATCTTTAAAATTATCATTTTTGGACAACTTTGAAAATTTTCTTAAAAAATATCATTCTAGGACAAAAATAAGATTGTCCCTAAAAATGATATTCTGGAATGAAATTAAAATCATTTCTAAAAATAAATCTTGCCTTTTTTAAAGCAAAATTAAGATTACGTCCCCTAAAATTGTCATTTTGGGACGATATTGAAAATGTTCTTAAAAATAAATTTTAACTTATTAGGGACACAATTAAGATTTCACTCCAAAAGTAACATTATGGGATAATACTAAAATTATCCCTAAAAATAAATCTTACATTTTTTGTAACAAAATTAAAATTTTGTTCCATAAAATTATCATATGAGACAAAAATAAAATTGTCTCTAAAAGTGACATTCTTTTAAACATGCCTTTTCAATAGCTTCTTGCCATTCTATCTAAGTTCCCATTATTTTAGATTATTATATATAAAAACAAAGTAACCTATTTATAAGAAAAAATCTCTTGCAAGTCTTTTAAACAAACATTGTGGGGGCAAAAGACCTTATGTATCTTCTTAAGTAAACAATGTAAAGCAAGATACTACCTCTTATATCAGTGCAATTAGGTAGTCAAATCATCTTACTGACATGACATAGATAATACCTCATACAGCGAAAATTGGTGTTAATAAAAGTGATGAGCAAATTGATGTGATCCTCATTTTGTAGTTGACTTTGATCAGTGAAAATGTAAGGAACCTTACAACATCTGTATGCCCTAATGAAGCTACTCTTTGAAGTGGTATCATCCCTCCACAATTTCGGATCATTGCTAAGTACTTGTTCTTATCCAACAATAGTAGGACAAGAAGGAACAAGCTGACTAGTGCACATCATAAGACGGACTGATCGACTCAACCTAAGGTCCAACTACAAACTTTTTAACTATAACAACTTAAATAGTGGAGCTGGAATTATTGTTGCTATTGACACTAGACTTGCCCTCCAATGGATCCTTGTTAAGGGATTTAGATTGTACTCATTCCAATTACCAAGGTCAAAGAGTCTGGTATGGTTATTTATTGTCACTATCTCCTCGTGTCAAGATTGGGTAATTTGTGCACTTGTTGTCTTCCTTAGATGTGGTAACTATTTCTCAGGCTCCCTCTCAGGAATCGAACTCTAGTTCTCCATCATTCATCACCACTATGGTAGGCCTTTATCCGACCATCAAAAGTTGATAGGGCAGGAATTTGAATAATACGTCGCCAACATAGTGCTCATGCGATCTGTAGAGTTACCATGAATCATTAGAGCAACGAGCAAAGCCCACGTCGACCTTTTATCTAATAAATGCATCCCTTCTTGAAGTCAGGTATGTTGTTGCAACTGTCTTTCCAATTTTGTAATATCTTGGTTTAATCATTTGACTCACTCTCAAAATATTGTTAGCTTAGGATACTCATATGCTATGTAGCCAGTGTTGTCTTATCATCTCAAGTGATTTGGGATGTCCATATATATCCAACATCTCTCTTATTTATATAATGAAAAGCAAAAAACAGTCCAGCTAACCCTTTTTGTGCAGAAGATGTACAAAAGGAATTGTTTTACTGCTTTTGTTCCTTTGCATAATGCGGCTCCTAAAGGTGATTGGAAATTTGCAAGAGAGTTTTTGATTTTGAATCCATAAGCAGTATTTGCCAGGATCATAAGAAACTTGGAGACTGCTCTGCATATAGCTGTTGGAGCTAGACATACAATATTTGTGTAGGAGCTTGTAAACATCATGACACCTGAAGACCTGGCACTGCAGAACAAGGTTGGCAATACAGCTCTCTGCTTTGCTGCCATCTCTAGAATCAAAAAGATTGCGGAGGTAATGGCTGATAAGAACAAAAGGTTGCCATCGATTTGAGGCAGCAAGGGAGCTACACCTTTGTGTTTGGCTGCTTTGTTAAACCACAGAGAAATGCCCTGGTATCTTTGTTCTGTGACCCAGCAAGAGTATCTAAATGAAGAAGATCGCATTGAGCTTCTTGTTGCAGTCATCAATGCCCTGGTATCTTTACTCACCTCTTACCTTACTTTCTTATAGTTTTCATCAAATCTCATTCTTTGTCACAATTCTGAATTAGCTTGAGTTAATTTTTGACAGATTTGGCTTTGGACTTGATTAAAAACATCCTGAATTGGTTGCAGCTTGAGATGAGAAAAGAGAGACGGCTCTTCATGTATTGGCTTGGAAGCTTTCAACATTTTTATGAGGAAGTCAGCTTGGAATATGGCAAAGGTACATATACTCTTGTTAGTAACTCCATCCCTGGCCATTAAGTTCTCACTGCCATTGCTATATTTTTCTCCTTGACTCACATATGCATCATTGAGTTCCACATTTCAGGGCAATCCTTGAAAAAATTGGAGAATTGACTCGGAAACCTTCACGATTGTTGTTTACAGCCACAGAGATGGGAAATATTGAATTCATAAAAGTATTGATTCCAATGTATCCAGACCTTATTTGGAAAATCAATGATCATAATCGAAACATATTTCTTAATGCAGTGATGCATCGTAAGAAAAACATTTTTAATCTGATTCATGAGATTAGTGCTCATAAAGATCTAACAACCACTTACAAAGATGAAAATAAGAATAATATGTTGCATTTGGCTGGAAAGCTTGCCCTTCCAGATAGACTCAAAATTTATTCGGGTGCAGCTCTGCTACTTAGGCGAGAGTTGCATTGGTTCAAGGTCAGTTACCTTTCAACTACGAAACTTGCACAAACGGTTGGATACTAACAGATACAAACAAACTAAAATGCCATCATATAAACACGATTCATTTAAACCAATTATAATCATAACAGACCAATTTTTTTTTTTTTATCCATTAGTACACTGATTAACCATGTATGAATCCTAATGACCTATTCTTTTGGCATTAATTGTAGAAAGTTAAGAAGGTTTGCAACTGTCTTACAGAGAAACGTAAAATTCGGAGGGTCGGATCCCTCAGATACTGTTTTCAGAGGAGCATAGAAAACTTGTACGAGAAGAGGAAAAATGGATGAAAGACACAGCATCTTCATGTATGGTTGTTGCAACTCTTATTGCCACAGTGACGTTTGCTCTAGCCTTCACTGTACCAGGTGGCAATGACAATGTCTTTAAAATATGACCTCACAGAACATCTAAAAATCTAGGTATTGGATTTGGGGAAGTGAGGTACTAAATTCAAAGAATTAAAAACGTAAAATTTTTGGGTCCACTATGAATCTACTTGATAATTGTTGTTTATTTTTTTACCTTTGTTTCCTGTATTTGTGATTCTACGATGGATGCAGTTTGGACTGATATCACATAGCGACAACTTTCTTCATTTGGCCAGGTAACCATCATTTGTGTTACCTTTCTTTTGGTGGTAGTAACATTTTTGTTTGTTCTGCTTTTGTTATCTGCTTTGCTGGCATGAAATGCAGCACTGCTCTAGTGCCTCACTTATACAAGTTAGATGTTTTTGCATATCATTCGCCAGGCAACTTTACATTCTTCTTGATCCAAAGCCCAACTTGTGAATATAATGTTTTGAAGTGTTGTCTTTATCTTGAATTATTAAATTTCAAATGATTAAAATTCTATACTTGACTTGACTAAAAAGTGTTATTGTCTTCAAATTTAACGATGAAATTTAAAAAGACAGAGGTAGACTAATTCATTTTTGTTGCTTATGTAGTTTTCTAGACGTAAATTTTGTGTAACTTGCCCTTTGATCGTGTGGACAGTATACTTTTTGCAACTTCAAAAATATCAACTAACAGATAAAAGACTATAAGTTAATTTATACACTCAAAAAATATATACATATATATATAATTTTATTGTTAAAATAATGATTATTATAATCTAAATTTAAGATAAAAATTTTTATTTATTTATATTATAATCTAAAAATATTTAAATCAATGGGAAATTTCAAAAATAAATTGTCATTTATTTCAATCAAAGATGATAAAATGGAGTCAGGGGCTGAAGCATCAAAGAAACCAGTATTTTTCAATCAACGTCATTGATGTGACTTGACTGTTGACGTTTAGTATCCAATTTTGTTGCCGATGTGGTTTTCCAACATAAAATTTTTGCAACTTGCCACTTGATCATGTGAACAATTAATTTTGTGCCACTCTAATTGGCAAATTAGTTTATCTTAAAGTTGTAGAGTAAGACATTTATTTAAAGGTTGATAATGTAGTCGACAATCTACTCAAAGTGTTAACAAGATAGTTATCAGTATTCTACAATATGATATGATATAGGAGTAAAATAATATGTATTATGAAGTGTATTGAATTAATATGATACAGATTATCGATATAAATCAATCTATTTTTTAGAGAAAATGATGAAGTTCTATTATTCAATACATATGAGAGAATTTAAATTTTCAAGAGTATCTATGATATTATTCAAAATGATAACGCATTAATTAGAATTATTTTATTATTTTATTAATATTCTATTTATTTTTTAAAGTTATATTATACGATACAAACCGATATTCAATACATGATACACAAAATTAAATTTTTGATACACAATATGATACATAATTTAACTATCATAGATAACAAAAAATTATGTTTTAATCATATTTATATTATATATAAATAATTTAATTAAAATCCAACTGTGATTCTGATTAATGAACATTATAATTTTATTTTTTTATTTATCCTCTAAGAAATGAGAAAGTTAGCATCCTACAAAATTATTTTGCATTTCAATTAATTATTTTACTTGATAAATATAACATCGCTATGTTGGTAGGTCTTATAAGAAAATTCACAATCCCACTTTAAACATTACTTAGGACCCAAAAAAAAAAGGCTAAAGGACTATTTCCCACCCAAGGTATACTGTTTTCCTAAGTTTTCTCCCGTTAACTTTGAAAATCCTATTTACCCACCCGTGAGAGGTTAAAATTAAAGGTTTCAGGGGTAAAATTGTCATTTTACCTGTATTATTAAAAATAAACTTAAATTTGATTTTCTCCCCCTAAACCCTAAAAACTAATAATTTTTCCCAACCCAATTTTTAAAAAATAGCGTTTTCCCCCTTAGGGTTTTCAATTTTTTGACATTGTTTCTTCCTCTCCGATTACCTCCAGACAACGTCTCTTCCTTTCTGGTGTGGCCTCCTTTTGACAGTTGTCCTAGGCACGGTCTTTGACAAAAACCTTGTCTTCATCTCTAGACTAACTCGATGAAGACCACTCGTCTTCGTCGATGAACATGCCCAAGACAATCGTTGAAAGGAGATCATGCTGGAGAGGAAGAGGTGTCACCTGGAGGTCGATGGAGAGAAAGAAACAATGCTAGAAATTTGAATATGAAATTGGAAACCCTATGGGGGAAAATGCTGTTTTTTAAAACTTAAGTTAAGGGAAAAATTATTAGTTTTTAGGGTTTAGGGGGAAAATGATATAACTAACAGACTTAGTTAATTTTAATAGCTCATAGGTGAGTAAATGAGATTTTTAAAGTTAATAGGGGAAAACTTGGAAAACCGCATAATTTGGGTGAGAAATAGTCCTTTGGCCAAAAAAAAAAAATTAAAACAACTATTTTGAAAGTCTCCCTCACTATTGTTAAGCTTAGAAATTTGGATGCTAATGTTGCTTCTCCTCTTTAATTTTTAGTTTGTATTGTTGAATCATGGAAAACTGGTAACCATTAATTAATGCATGCATCAATAATTTGCGCAACTAGGATAGTGTTATTGTCGTTCAATTTCTTCTTAATTTTTGCAATAATTTCTTCATTAAAATCCAACTTGGAATACTAAATTTATTAAAATTATATAGAATTTACTAAAATTATATATTGCTTACCATCATGAAACAATCCATGCTAAGGTCTTTCGTAACAATAATTAACTGTACGATTTAAGAGGATAGATTAGGTTAAAGGCTTTATTATAATTTTTATCCTATTTTCTTTAAGATTAATAGTTTATACAAAAATAGACCAAATTGTATAAACTATTTCATCTTTCCTTGGATCTTCCTTCTAACTATCTTTCTAGTTCACCGGGAAAGAATTCAACTTCGATTACACACCCTTGTGTTGCTGTCATCGGTGCACCATCTTTCATCTTTAGCAGTATTTTTATGTCTTTCTTTGTTATATATATTTGGTTAATTTCATCTTTAGCAATATTATTTTTATTCAAACATGTATGGAGTTCTGAAGTCATAGCGTGAAATATATCTCTCAACAGTACTATTTTTATTCAAAACCTGTATAGAGATCTGAATTGATGGTGTGAAATATTTCTAGCAAAAACTAAATCAAGCCATGAACTTGAACATTAAATTCGAGTTACAAATTCGAATCAAGCTACCAACTCGAGTCATATTCGAACCGAACTGAGTTGAATCATTTTTCATTCCAATTAGACTTAATTTTGACTCAACGAATTCAAATTAAACTCTAATTAAAATATGTTTGAGATCAATCCGGTTTGTATCCACCTCTAGTGGTTTTGGGTTTAGCAAAGAAACAGATGGGTTTTGGTTAGGAGGAAGATCAGTTATTTGACAGTGGGTTTGTGACAACAATGAAGGGATGGTGGGAGATAATCCATTAATTGTCCTTGAGAATGAGTTTTCTACCAACCACAATAAGGGTTTCAACGATCAGGAGTGAAGTTATAACAATCTATTCTTAATTTCTCATAGATTCAAACATTTTTTTGATAATCTTTTGAAGAGACATTCATGGATTAATGATGGAAAAATTGGACAGATTAAAAGAGCATTTTGGGAATGTAAAACTAGGGTTGGAGCGACTGAGAAGAGAAGTATAACAACAATTAACCAAACGATTTAATGAGTCTAGTTTCATTATAATTTTCGTTTCATTTTCTTTAAGATTAATAGTTTATACAAAAATAGGCCAAATTAATGTTTTTAGAGCTAGATTTGATGTTGACCTTGTGAAAAGGACAATCTAGTTAATATTCAAACTAGATCAGTATTCAAATCAGTTAATTGTTTAAAAATAATATTCAAAATATTTTTATATAATTAATTATTGAATATATAATATGAATCATTTAAATATATAAATAAATTTAATTTGATGTTATACATACTCAAAATTACTAGATTAGGTATTGGGTTAAAATCCCAATAATAAACTTAAAAAAAAAACAATTAATTTTTTTTTCTACTGATCGGGTTAAACCTGAGTTTTTACTTTGATGAATAAATCGGACTAGTCAATCCAATCCAATTTTTAAAATCATGAGTCAAATGACTAAGATGATAGGGCCATCAATCCAATGATTGATTGCAGACAAATAAGAGAATGTGTTTATGGGGGTGGCGGCCAAGAAAAATAAATAAATGAAATTAACTAATGAGAAATTAAACTTTTCATATTTAAAAACATGAAAAATTATCTTTGATTTTAGTTTGGGTGTGAAAAACATTTGGAAATAATTTGATGAAGAAACATGAAAGCCTTTTTATGCCCTAATTACTAAGGGACAGAGTTTGATTTGTTTTTTTCTATTTCATATTTTGAATAAGTGGTTGGGTCGTTTTCATTACTGTCAATCACAAAAAGTAAAATAAGATTAAGTTATATCTCATCAACACGCCATGATCAGATGTTGTACGAGGTCACATGCAATGCAATTAACAAAGAAAGGCGAGAAAAAATGATCTCATTTGTTAATTGAAAAAGCTTCCCTAATGGGAGCAAGAGCAACTGTATGCTGCCGAAAACGACAAGAAAAAGGAAAATTATATATAAAAGGAAAAACCACATGAGAGAAAAGAGCGACGGATTTCAGTTATTTTGATCAATATAGTGCAAGTTTGTTCTTCTGTTATTTTGTCATCTCCTCGAGATTTCTGTACACAAATTCAGTGTTTGCTTCTATAGTAATTTGGTTTGCATTGATTATGGTATCACAATCACTTTGCATGTTTTCTTGACTGAAGGTAAAACAAACTCTCACAAAAAATGAATATAATACATTTAGACAAATCTCATATCACCTATAAGTAAATTTGATATTGATAAAACCCAAAAGTACGCAAATCCCACATCTCCTTTTGGCAAAAAATGCATTGGTAAAACCCAAAAGTAAAACAAAAAAGACCCAAAATACGATTGTGTATCTAAAATAAACAATATATGGATTGAGTAAAATAATATGTTATACTTGACTCATTTAGAAGAAACATATTGTTTGTGCACACATTTTGATTTTATTTTTCAAAAAAATATATGCACAAAGCACGATTGAGTACACAAATTATATGTAAATAAAATAATACTTAATTATATAAAGACACATCATCTGTATACTTAATTGTACATTAAAAAATGTTTACAAATTATATTGCTTTTTTATTTTTTTTTTAAAGACAACCAAGTACATACATAAGAAAAAAAATCCTTAATTAAAAGCAATTCTCTGAAAAAAAATAAAATAAATTCGTAAAAGAAATAGAAATGAAAAGTTATATTTTCATTGATAAATATAATCGTCTTAAGGAACATGCATGCATTCCCCTCCAGGTTACATGATTTACGTTTCCAGCACTCAGTATGCCCCCTTCATTCTTTTCCCTTCCTTCAAAATAGACTTCATTTCAGAGGTTTTATGCACTACATCGAACAAGAGTCGCCTCTTCATCTTGGCGAAGTGCAAGACTGGTAAAGAAGCGCTCACACTAAGCAGAATACGAACCCAAATATTTTCAACATTGAGAACAATGAAAATACTTGTACAAAACACCACCATCATTGCTGCTATTGATAGAAAAAGGGTCAACAGTCCAACCGCCAACTTCTTAGGTAACTCCAGAAGAAAATCTTTTTCTGCATATGGGGAAGTGTGAATAGCTAAGAAGTTTAAAAGGGAGTAAACGGATAACACCAGAGATATTGCGTCTGCAAATACGAAAATTCTGAAGGAAAGTTGATTGGAAAAACGAGGCATTCCCGATTCTTCATTGGTGCCACCAGGTACTGTGAAAGCTGCAGCAAAAACCACAGTGGCAATAAGTGTTGCCACAATCATGAATGAATTTGCAGTGTCCTTCATCCATTGCTCGCCTTTTTCCTTCAATTGTTTGTGCTCCTCATCAAATAAGGCTTTTGGGGTTTTTCCATCTTTATTTTTCTCATAAGCTTTCGATGCATCCACCATGTTACTCACTTCCTATATTTAACATATCATTTAGTACACAGAAATGAAATTATATATATAATAACTGCTATAAACATTTACCTTAAACCACATCAACTCTTGCTGTAGCTGTAGAGCTACTCCAGAAATAGGATCGAGTTGTTCAGGTGGGCTCAACTTTCCAGCCAAATGCAAGATGTTGTTTTCGTGATCATCTTTGTAGTCAAGTATTTGTCTCGTAAATGATGGTCGTAAAAGCTTTCGCAGTTGGAAGATATCCTTTTGACGTTTTGAAATAGCATTGGAAAATATTAAGCCAGCTGTTTCTCGATCTCCTTTCATCAACTCAAAATAGTCACAAATAATCAAGCTTAAAAATTCAACGTTCTCGTGTCTGACAGAAACTTTGATCACTTCATGCATCCAATCGTCACGAAAATTTACTTTGTCCAAAAGTTGTTTGAGTAGATCAAGCGCTTGTTTGGGCAGTTTTGTATGGGGGCCCTTGTTTTTGTGAGGAATTGTGAATTTGTGATCGAAAATTGATTTAATCGCTAATTCAAACTCAGCCAACCCTAACGAAGCAATGGGCTGTCAATCAGATCACTTAGTAAAGAAGCAATGAATTACTAATTTGATTTTTATGTCAATTAGTCACTTCCATAGATTCTGGGTGAAATTGTTACGATTGGGTTTTAGTACCACTTCTTAAAGGGTCTCTCTTTCTTTAGGGGTTAGGTTGAGGAATGGACTTTTTCTAGTATTTACACACTAAAATCTAACCCCATCCTCAGCCGGAAACATACGCAAAGTTATAATAAAACCCAAGAGAACAATATATATGAATAAAAAGAAAAAATATTAAAGAATTAAAGCCACTAACATTTGTTGAAGAATCTCTTGATTAAACTTTTTTTATTTAAGAATCTGACATACAAAGATGTTTTGTCTCCCCTCCTCCCATTTGCTGTATTAACCATGACTATATTCAGGTGTTCTTTCAGTAATTTCCACGTAACATCTAAGAAATAACAATCAATATCAAAAAAGTTATAATAAAACCCAAGAGAACAATATATATATAAATAAAAAGAAAAAGTGTTAAAGGATTAAAGCCACTAACATTTGTTGAAGAATCTTTGAATTAGTCTTTTCTTATTTAAGAGTCCTTGAATTAGTCTTTTCTTATTTAAGAATCTTCGGATTAGTCCTTTCTTATTTTGATTGGACAACTCAGGAGACATCAAATGTGTTTGAGCCAAGACATGCAAAAATGTTTCCTCTCCCCTCCTCCCATTTGCTATATTAATAGTGACTATATTCGGGTATTCCTTCAACAATTTCCATGCAATACCTAAGAAATAACAATCAATGTCAAAAAAGTCACATGTTATACATATTTGATATCAACGAAATGGATCTTATTCAAGCTCATTTAATTGAATATACAATTCAACTCAAACAAACCGATTTTAAGTTAGAGTTCCAGTTTAATTGTTTGCATCAAAACAGCTTATTTAATCATTCGATAATACTATTTATTTCATTAGTGATATTGTTAATCTTTCTAATAATACTATTCAAACTATTAATAAAGTTTACATTTAAATTTGAACTTAATATTATATTTTTTTATCCAAGCTCAAACTAGCCACTAGTTTAGTTTGGATAAAATCCTTACAAGTGACAAAAGGTTAACATTCTAATATGTGTAAAGGATACTTACCAATCAAATCAGCTCTACAAATTAGATTGGGAAGCAATTTCTCGCAATCCTCTTGACTTAATCTTCTCAAATCAGTGGCATCATAATGTACATTATAAAGGAATTTCACCATCGTTATGCGGCCTTGCTGAGCTGCTATCTGAATTGGTAGTACGTTAGCTTTTCCACGGAAAACTAGCAACTCTTTGTTTATATCTAACATCAGCTCAGCGCATTTAAACCTTCCATATTTAGCGGCAAGATAAAAAGCAGTATTGCCGTCGGCATTTAGCCTTTCCAAATCAGTCTCGCTCATATATTTTCGCAGAAAATAAATGAAAATAGAAGAACCTGCTGCAGCTGCGATGTGGAGAGCGTTGTCGTTGTTATCTGTTAAACTAGCAGTTGCATATTTCGAAATTTTTATCCTATCTCCCCCAAAAATCTCCGAATAAGCTGTGAACCAGTCATTCCTCGATGCCGCTTTGTGCAGTTGTTCGTGTATGGTCTCATCATCTGTAAAGATGACATTTAAAAAAAAATGGTTTATATATAAAACCAAATTCATTGTAACTGAGTAACACTGAACATATGTGAACTATCTATCAGCCATTGCTAACATTTATCTACGGCTGGCTCCATGAGGTGCTATTAGCCTTCTTCCTGTTTTCCCTTGTATTTATATACTCAAATCCAATCAACGCCGGATATTTAACAATCATCCCCTTATCTGGCGATCCATAAATCAAACTCATAACAAATCCAACACTAATATCCCTGGTTCACTTAACAATCCTCCCTCTTATCTACGGATACGGAGATAAAACGCACAACAAATCCAACTGTAACTTCCCTTGATCGCTTAACAATCCTCCGCTTATCCGGGGTTTGGGAGATGGATCTCACAACAAACCCAACGCATCTAAGGATGAAAGCCACAACAAACTCAACAGTAATCTCCCCTCGTCAGCGGTTCTGCGGATGGAACACACAATAAACCCACCTCCCTTCAACCAAGTCAACCAAGGATGTCTCAGACTCAGCTTTTTCTTTAGATAGACCATTTCTTTTAACAGTTGTAATATGCACATCCATTTAGCCAAACTTTATAATAAATTTAATGCACATATAATATTGGATATACAAGTTAATTCTGTTTTTGTTGTAGAAAAATAAAAGCAATTAATTTCATGACGTTGACAAGATAATATGGAATAATACCAACGGGAGGCTCTGTCATATCCTCGTCCATGTTTCGATGTAACTCGTTTTCTGTTGCACTATCCCTCTCTTCTGCAGATAATTTTTTGGGAAATCCATTAAGAAGTATTACAACTTAATTAATGAAATAAATATATAAGATTAAGGTATTGTAACAGAATTTTTGTACGTTTGATAAAAAAATATGAAATAAATATATGTAACGCAATTTAATAAGTTTGATAAAAAATAAATTATATTGTACATTAAATTGGCGAAGTTTATCAATTTCTAAGTGCATCAATTACTATTTATCTAATCAATACATTATTGTCATACATACCTAAAATCAGTGTTTTTATTTTTTATGTAGTTTATGGGTGGTCTCATTTGTAATATCCAATTCATCCGTTTTAGATATATAATCTATCATTTGAGTTTTGCAATTTAGGAGTTCATGAGTTACTTAATCAATCTTTTTTCATTATTTTTAAGCAATATAGTATATTTATGTATACTCAACATCTCAGCTGTATTTGGTCAATGTGAGATTATTGCCTAGGATGTTACAATTTGCATTCTCACAAGTGTTACGTAAACCTATTTACTAAGTTCACAAACCATTAAAAAAATAATTTTTTTGATAATCAATAAATTATTTTATCAAAATAAACATGAGAAGAAGTGAACAAGCAATCAGAATAGGAGGAATAATTGATGCTTACCAAACAAATCTTTTCCAAGATATTCCTTTAATTTTTCTTTGTCCTGTTTTGTCATGTCTTTCGTTACTCCATGAAGAAACTCTATCATCTTTTCTTGGCCATACAGAGCTGCGATATGAATCGGTAACATCTTCTGGACTCTACGGCCCCGGATACCTGGTAGATCATTATTCTTCCTAAACATCGCCTTGGCAACTTCCACTATTCCGTGTGCAGCAACAAGAAAAAATGCAGTATCGCCGTCACTATTTTTAAGAGCCAAATCGTCTTTCTCCATGTATCTTACAAGCTTTTGGGCGAAACTAAAGGACTCTGCTGCAACTGCAACGTGAAGTGCGGTGCCCTCTTTTTCTGATATCCTAGCTTTTAAATATCCTGAATAGTTCAACGGATCTCTTTTGAAAACTTCCACATAAGCTGTTTTCCAGTCATCTTTCAATGCCGCTTTGTACAATGTTTCGATTAAGTCTTCATGTATGCTTTGATCATCTGTACAATTTGAAACACAAGAACAAGTTTTATTGGTGAAGTACCGAAGTACGGATGCTAAAACAAGTCCATCTTTAAATATAAAATCTTATTAGCCAGGTCTTGAGGAGGAGGTGATTTCCTATTCTTATCTTTTTCTTCACTATAATCATTTCCTGCAGCTGCTGTATTATCTGAGAAGTTTCATAATGATATGAATCAAGGTTTTTAAAACCGGACCAGGATAAAAACCGTTTTAAATACTGGTTTTGGTCAGATCAGTTGAACCGTTTGGACCGGTCGATTGAACCGTTTAGACTGGTTTTATGTAAAAACCTAAAAAAATTATGTTTAATTAGTAATTACATATGTTTTATACAGTAAATTTTATATTGTGCATACTTTTCAATTTTTACAATTAACAAAATATATGTATTATTGAACATAAATATAATAAGTAATAACAATTAACTTTACATCAAAACAAAACATATATATAAAACAAATCCAATTATACAAACACATGTACTATTAATTATTGAACACTAAAACAAATCAAAAATCTAATATATGTATTAAATAAAATATAAAATCAACCAATCAACATAACCATTATTAAACAAATAATATTCAATTCAACATTTAACAAAACATATCAAAAATATAATTTGTTTAACATAAAATTTAATAAATAAATAATTAGTCATTCTTCATTATCACTAATGATAAAAGATCCTGTTATCATTTCTGTTGCACCCTCTATCAATTATTCATCTTCTACACCATCTTTTTCAACAGTATTATCTGCAAAATTTATAATTGAACATTTTATTTTCTTTCAACCTAAAAAAAAATTTATATTTTTAAACTATTTTTTTGAATTTCAAATTGAATCAAACTATTCTTCAACTTAATCTTAACTAAATCATAATTTTTAAATAATTTGGTTCGCTTTTTGGTTTGAACCCCTTTTTTTCACATCTCTGATCCACCGATCGAATTAAAATTTAAGATTAAATTCGGTTCAAATCACTAATATTATGTTATTAAAATTGAAATAAATACCTCTTAATCCAAAAACACTAATTAATGATGGATTGATTATTAATATATATAAAAAAAAACCAAATTTAACATTGGATCACTGACTATCTGTAACAACACTCCAAACTAACTGAATTTCATTAGGTTTCTAAACGACATGTCGTCTACAATCTTGGTAAGAAGAATAATTTAATGGCCTTCAAAATTAACAAGCAGACACCTTATAGTTTTCATTATGTATAAATTAATGTTATTAAATAGAAAGACTAACAATGTCAAGCTGTTGATCATATAAAAATAATAATTAGATCTGGAAACAAAATAAGAGAAAATGTCCCGCCAACCTCTGTAATGCTCAAACAATGGAAGTATAAAATAATACAACATGCAATAATTTGTGACGTAATATGGAAATCAGACCAGGCTGTTGTTGCGGGGGAGATGTCACAAGCTCATCTTTCTTCTCATGTAACTCAATCTCTGATCCGACGTTAATCTTCACTTCATCAAAATTCGACATCCCTGAGAAGAAATAGCAAAGTTAATTGTGTGAAAATAAAACCCCATCACCTTAAAAAAAAAAAAAAAGGGCAGAGAAACAGGTTGAAAGACTTACCTGGGTTGGGAAAATTTTGAAAGAAAGTTGTAATTGCGGGTGTCTATTATAGTAAAATAAAAATCTTCTATTACAGTGTTATGACTGATAATATAAGTAGTATTCTGATTACTAGTTTTACCTTAACTATTAAAAATTATCAAAGTAATCTTAATTTTATTATAATTATATTTTTATTTATTAATTTTTTAGGACAAAAATAATATTATTTTTAATTAATATAATAAATTATATAAATTATATTTTGGAATAACTATATCTAAAGATATTTAAGTAAAATAATATATTAGTATTTTTTTATTATCTATAATCAAACATAATAGTAATCAATTATGCTCAGTAATATTATAAATAATATATCTTTAAAATAATAATAAAACATTATCCAAACCAAACATCTCTTTAAAGATCTCTACATCTCTTTCTCCAAATGTTGATAGTTGACTTGGCAAGTACAAATGAAAAGTTTTCTAGGATTTGCGAGTAAAAGTATTAACAAAGAATAGCTTTGAAAGAGCAATTGTTGATAAGACATTATTAGGATTAGTTATGGTTTAGATGAGTCAGTCAAAAGGATTAAATTAAAAAGGGAAAGTTTGATGATTTTGTTTTTTTATAGAATTTTTGCTTTGTTGTTTTGTGTTGTTGAAATTGCTAAGGGATTGATGGCTTGAAGATTCAATAGCAAGTTCAGATGGTTTTGGTTGCAATGAAGCTGTTACATTTTGATGATAGAAAATATTTTTTCAAATGTTAGTGAAAACGAAACTACAAGAATTTTAAATTTTAGATTATGTAAATTTCCCATTTTCAGTGTGGTTGATCAAAACCACCGCTATGATATTTATACATGAAGATCATGACCTAGTCAACAAACAGTGAAACACCTCCAAATAAAAATGTGAAAGAATTACAGTAGCATAGAGTATGCAAAATGATGGTGAAATATTGTATCACTAAGCTAAGGTTCCATGGAGCAAGAAAAGAAAAAACAATTTACCTTGGTGAGAGAAGAGATGATGAAACGTATGCAAACCTGTTCTCTGCTGATTTTTCTGATGAGCATGAACTATGCAAAGCTGTGATAGTTTATATAGAGTACTGAAAGTCAGTCAAGTAGAAAAGTCAAAAAATAGAAAGAGGTACAGATTAGAGACTTAGACTAAAACTTAGCAAGCATATAATTGGTTTACTGGTTGTGGTGGATATTTAATGCTTCTTGATCTTTCAGTAAGAAGAGGCTTCGATACACTGACTTGGAAAGGGTCATCCATGGGGAAAATTACAAGTTGAAGTATCAGATTCTTTCTTCTCTCTATCCGAACTCTTAATCTTAACTTACAATATTTTATGAGACACACACTTTTATATAACTTTTATATATAAACACCAATGTTTTTAAAATCAAATCAGTGATCGAATCAGTTATTTCATTGTTTCATGGTTCGACTGATTCAATCGAGGAATCAACCGGTTCACCTTATTATTAAATTATAACGAATAAATTTTACTTAAAAATTTATAAAAAATAAAATTAATCAAGATATTCATACCTATGAAGATTAGAACATATATTTTTTAAGCAGTAACAATTATACTTTGGATTTTAATGAAACAGTTAAAATAAAAAAAATCTCAATCTCATAACACAGAAAAAAACAGAATTATATAAATTATTGCTTATAAAAGATGTTTCAATGGATATGAGACACTTTTTTTTTTAATTTTTGAATTTATTTTTCATTACAAACCTTTAAAAATTCATCTAATCTAGTAATAAATTATTAAATTACTTAGAAATAATTAAAATTTCTAAAAATATTCAAAATTGGTCAAACCTAATCAAACCCAATTTTGATCGGGTCAATAGAAAAACCTTTTTTTTCATATTAATCGATTAGACTTGGAGTCGATCTTCGATTTAAACGGTTGAACCGGTTGATCCGGTCTGATTTTAAAATCATTGATAAACACTTATTAACAAATATTTGACACATATTTCTATAACAATAATTTTCCATCATCTACTGACATATATCATAATGTCTTATCTAAAATCAAATTCCACTAACATAAATGAATTATAGCATAGTATCAAAAAGATAAATTATCATATTATTCTTAATTATTTCACTTTTCAAAATTATCGTATCTCTGAAAAAAAAAGCCCGCTAAATATCAAATTTACAACCCTCTTCTTCTCACCAAACCCTTGCCACAATTTCCGCTTTCAAAAACCCCATCTTGGGTGCTAATTTGACTTCCACACCAACTCCTCACATTGATTTCACCATCTTTGGCTCATTCCCACCTTGATATTGTCATTTTGACTAATTTTGCATTGAACAAAACCTTATATGGTCCATCTTATATTGATCTTCCCTTTTCCAACGTCATGTAATACATTTTGCAAATTTTGATAACTCATCCCATTTATATCAACCTTACCTGCTCCATTCGACATCGACCTTAACTGACAGTTACTTGCAAATATTCAAACCCATATGCAATGGCCGTTAATGAATCTTTCTCAGACTTAGACGTGTAATGAATCCTTTTCAGAATTGGCCTGCATATAATTGATTATAATTGGTTTACTGGTTGTGGTGGATATTTAATAATGCGGCTTGACCTTTCTGTAAAAAGAAGCTTCGATACACTGACTTTGAAAGGGTCATCTGCAAATTCAGGAAGTTTAAATAATTCTCATCACAAGAATATGCTCCTGCAAGCACATGTATGACGTATTTTATAATTAAGGTTTTAATGTACAAACATACGTGGAAAATTCACAGGTAAACCATTGGGAAAATTACAGGTTGAAGAAGCAAATTCTTTCTTCTTTCTATCCCAACTCTTAATCTGAACTTATAATATTTTACTACACACGCTATCTATTTTTACACACTTATATACAACTTTTATATATAAACACTAATATTTAACACACATATTTATAATAAATGATATAACAATATATATTTTAGATAATATAATCTTTTAAAGACAAATGATGAAATGTCCTTTTTACCTTGATTATTAGAAGGTTTCTTTTTTCCTTTATCTAGTATTATACTTATAGAACATTGCTTTTTATTTTCATTATTCAGATTATAACAATATTGTTGACTAAACTCTTGGCATTTTTGAACAAATTAAGTAAAAAACCGACTCTCCACTTTTGCTTGATTGTTTATTCATATTTTTACACCAAATCCCACCAAAGTTTAGTGTACTGAATAAAAAGTTAACAAAAACTTAACCCATATCAAATTAAGTTCTATATATAAATTTCAAATCTCAATCAATTAATAGGCCAACAGTTTTTGTTTGTTTAGTTTGCTTCAAATTTAACAAGTCAAATGATCAACTTTTTCAAATATGTAATACTTTTATTTATTTTTTAAATTAAATTATATAGAAGAACAAAATTGACATCTCAACAAAATTTATTGTTTTCAATCATTAAAAAAATTATCAAGTGGAATAAATAAAACAATCAATAATTTTTAATTAAGTTATTACTATGTCAAAATGTCAAAATGATATATTAACCAGTAATTATTAATTTAAGTGAATTCATTACAAAAATATTTATATTGATTGACTTACACACATATATATACTTTTAATTTTTTAATTAATCTGCCAATATTTTAGCAAAATTTATTATATATTAATTATTTTAACTTAAAACATATCATATTATAAGAGGATTCTAATAATCTTTTAAATTGATGGTAACTCAATTTACAAATCTGTACATGTATTATAATAGATCACTCCAAATTAAACACAGCAACCATAATGTTATCCATGTGGAGATGAAAATAAAAAATATCAAACAAAATAAATATCACTTAAGCACATCAGCTAAAAGAAGTCAAAAAGCAAAGGTTACAAGTTGAGGTGCATACAAAGTTCCACCTATACTGATGGGCTTTGCACTGGTATGGAAATTTATTTACCCAAAAAAAAAATTGCAAATAGAAGACAACTGACCTGTTTCTCAAGCTCCCTGGCACTACCTTCTTCCAATGTATTTCAAAGGTCATATCTGTCCTCAACAATACATAAATTAATCGGCGGAGTGTGACATACTTCATCACTAAGAGCAGAGGCTTCACGCTGATCTCCTGAATCTTTCGTATTGAGAACCTAGAGCAATTAACATAAATGAATTTCAAGAAATCAGAAAGCATAATCTCAGTTGTGCCAAAAAACATTATATAATGAAGCTTCTAAACATTAATCCCTAAAAATATGCAAATCACAGTTACATCCACAAGCACCTACATGCATATTATAATCATAGGCATCAGAAAAATGACACAGAGTCCACACAAACAAATGCTTGAAAGAATAGTACCAGTTAGTCTGATATGTTTCACTACATGATAGGTGACCAGTCCGAATATGAAAGGAATGGTTGAAAACTTAAAAGAATGATCCACGTATCATGTAAAAAGGCATAAAAGAAATAAGGATCATGATACAGTATTGATACCAAACATCGTACGGGCAAGCATATCCACTGTCACTTAGATACAATACAAGCGTGAACTATAATAGTTCACCATAGAATAGCCAAGGCAATTGAACTAAAAACACCTAAATGGGACAAATATATCTCATCATGAGTATCTACAAAAAACACATAAATTATTTAAAAAAAAAAAACTGTATAAGGCTTTCTCCAATTACGCAAATATAATGTTTATACTTTCAGTAACACAATTTTCGATCTCATTTCTGAAAATTCCTATAAAAATAAACATTTACATGCCATCAATCAACAAATATTTATGCACCAATGCCACATCAATGCTTGAGCTACACAGTCAATTCACAACAAATATTTATGCACTTCTTCTCCAAATTTCACCCAATTTTACTTCAGCTTGTCCAAAAGTTTCTACTTAACCAAATACGCCATTACCTTAAAAACAAAGTCAGAATTAACTAACAGGCACAATTCATGCATAAATAATTACATACATTTCAATTGGTGAAAGTTCCGATTTGGCCAAAAGTGGACTATTGTTTTTCGATAACTTCGATGATCACATTTGCCGCACCTGGAAGCTCCGGTGGACGCGCATCGAGCGTGATAATGACCAAATCAAAGCACTCGAGCTCTCGCAGTTTGTAATTAATAATACTGACCGCCTGGATTATCTGTTGCATTGAAGTGGCATTCTTGAGCTCGTCCAGCTCCGATTCGATAAAATACTCCTTCGTCTTGGTGTTCGCTTTCACAATCACGTCGTTCACGAGTAGTGTCTTTTTGCATCCGGCTTAACAATTTTACCATCAGCTCCCTCGGCAGGGCCGGTTCGGATTTCTCGTACCGGGTCACCATTCATATAGAGAGGCGCAAACGACAAGTGAAGTGCCTATTGACTGAATTTACTTCCTTATCCTAAAATATAACTCTGAGTATGTTTACTTTAATGAAATCAGGATTCTTAACTCCCTTATTAAGCTTTGTTGCAAGAAATTAAAGTTTTATTCCATAAAATGATCAGACAAAATGAAACTAAAATCAAAATTGCGTCCTTTAAATGTATGATTCTGGACGAAACTAAAATCATTTTAAATTGAACACTAAACTTTGGTGGATGACATTAAAATTTTGTCTTAAAAAATAATTATTTTAAGACAAAAATAAAATTATTAATAAATATTTTATCCCAAAAAATGAATATTAATTTCCTTAAAATTATCATTTTGAAACGAAAATAAAACCATCTCAAAAAACAAATCTTACATTTTTAGGGGATGAAATTAAAATTTTGTTCCCTAAAAATATCATTTTGGAACAAAATTAAAATCGTCTTAAATTTATTATTCTAAGACAAAACTAAAAATATCCCTAAAAATGGATTCTAAGTTTTGCAAGATAAAAGTAAAATTTTGTCTTCTAAAATTATTATTTTGAGACAAAAATAAAATCCTATATAAAATTATCATTATGAGACAAAACTAAAAATATCACTAAAAATAAATCATAAGGTTTTTGGGACAAAATTAAGATTTTCTCTTGTAAAATTATCATTTTGAGACAAAAATAAATTGCCCTTAAAATTATTATTTTGGATCGACATTGAAAATATATTTAAAAATAAATCTTAATTTTTTTGGGACTGAATTAAGATTTCATCTCTTAAAGTAACATTCTTGGACCAAATTAAAATTATCCCTAAAAATAAATCCTGCATTTTTTAAGATGAAATCTTAAGATTTTATTTTCTAAAATTATCAGTCTGTAACAAAAATAAATTATCTTTAAAATTATCATTTTTGGATGACTTTGAAAATTTCCTTAAAAAATATCATTCTGGGACAAAAATAAAATCGTCCCTAAAAGTTACATTCTGGAATGAAATTAAAATCATTTCTAAAAATAAACCTTGCATTTTTTAAAGCAAAATTAAGATTGCGTCCTCTAAAATTATCACTTTGGAACAATATTGAAAATGTTTTTAAAAATAAATCTTAACTTATTAGGGACAAAATTAATATTTCACCCCAAAGGTAACATTATGGGACAATATTAAAATTATCTCTAAAAATAAATTCTATATTTTTTGGAACAAAATTTTAATTTTGTCCCATAAAATTATCATTCCGGGACAATAATAAAATTGTCTCTTAAAGTGACATTCTTTTAAACATTCCTTTTTCATAGCTTTTTGCCATTCTATCTAAGTTCCCATTATTTGAGATTATTATATATAAAAACAAAGTAACCTATTTATAAGAAAAAAACCTCTTACAAGTCTTTTGAGCAAACATTGTGGGGGCAAAAGACCTTATGAATCTTCCCAAGTAAACAATGTAAAGCAAGATACTACCTTTTATATCAGTGTAATTAGGTAGCCAAATCATCTTACTGACATGACATAGATAATACCTCTTAGGGGGCGTTTGGTTGGCGTCTTTTAAGATTACCTTGGTAATCTATCTTTTATTTTTTTTGTTTGGTTTATCAGTAATAAAATATTACAATAATATTCTATTACCAATGCTGACGTGACAGGTAATACAGGTGGTAATCTGATTACCATCTTCACCTTAGGTATTTAAAGATTACTGAGATAATCTTGAGTTTATTATAATTATATTATTATTTATTAATTTTTTGAGATAAAATATATTTATTTTTAATTAATATGACAAATAATATAAAAAATATTTAAAAATAATTATATTTAAAAGCATTTAAGTAAAATAATTTACTAGTAATCTTTTATTACCTTTAACCAAACACAATAATTATTTATACTTATCAAATTTTATCAAACATAGTAATCATTTATACCTATTAATCTTCTAAGTAATCTATCTTCAAAGTAATCTTTCTATTTTGGTAATAAAACATTACCCAAACCAAACGCCCCCTTACAGTGAAAATTGGTGTTAATAAAAGTGATGAGCAAATTGATGTGATCCTCATTCCGTAGTTGACTTTGATCAGTGAAAATGTAAGGAACCTTACAACATTCGTATGCCCTAATGAAGCTGCTCTTTTAAGTGGTATCATTCCTCCACAATTTTCGGATCATTGCTAAGTATTTGTTCTTATCCAACAATAGTAGGACAAGAAGGGACGAGCCGGCCAGTACACATCGCGAGGCGGACCAGTTGACCCAACCCAAAGTTCAACTACGAACTTTTTAACTATAACAACTTAAATAGTGGAGTTGGAATTATTGTGGCTATTGGCACCAGACATGCCCTCCAATGGATCCTTGTTAAGGGATTTAGATTGTACTCATTCCAATTACCAAGCTTAAAGAGCCCGATATGGTTTTTTATTGTCACTATCTCTCCGTGTCAAGATTGGGTAATTTGTGCACTTGTTGTCTTCCTTAGATGTGGTAACTATTTTTCAAGCTCCCTTTTAGGAATCGAACTCTAGTTCTCCATCACTCGTCACCACCATGGTAGGCCTTTATCCGACCATCGAAAGTTGATAGGGCAGAAATTTGAATGATGCGTCGCCAACATAGTGGTCGTGTGATCTGTAGAGTTACCATGAATCATCAGAGCAACGAGCAAAGCCCACATCGACCTTTTATCTAATAAATGCATCCCTTCTTGAAGTCAGGTATGCTATTGCAACTTTCTTTCCAATTTTGTAATATCTTGGTTTAATCGTTTGACTCGTTCTCAAAATATTGTTAGTTTGGGATACTCATATGCTATGTAACCAGTGTTGTCTTATCATCCCAAGTGATTTGGGATATCCATATATATCCAACATCTTTCTTATTTATATAATGAAAGCAAAAAACAGTCCAGCTAACCTTTTTTTTGCAGAAGATGTACAAAAGGAATTGCTTTACTGCTTTTGTTCCTTTGCATAATGCGGCTTCTAAAGGTGATTGGAAATATGCAAGAGAGTTTTTTATTTTGAATCCACAAGCAGTATGTGCTAGGATCATAAGAAACTTGGAGACTGCTCTGCACATAGCTGTTGGAGCTAGACATACAATATTTGTGTAGGAGCTTGTAAACATCATGACACCTGAAGACCTGGCACTGCAGAACAAGGTTTGCAATACAGCTCTCTGCTTTGCTGCCATCTCTAGAATCAAAAAGATTGCGGAGGTAATGGCTGATAAGAACAAAAGGTTGCCATCGATTTGAGGCAGCAAGGGAGCTACACCTTTGTGTTTGGCTGCTTTGTTAGACCACAGAGAAATGCCCTGGTATCTTTCTTCTGTGACCCAGCAAGAGTATCTAAATGAAGAAGATCGTATTGAGCTTCTTGTTGCAGTCATCAATGCAGAGTCTATGGTTTCTCACCTCTTCCCTTCACAACTTTCTTATAGTTTTCATCAAATCTCATTCTTTGTCACAACTCTGAATTAGCTTGAGTTAATTTTTGACAGATTTGGCTTTGGACTTGATTAAAAACATCCTGAATTGGCTGCAGCTCGAGATGAGAAAAGAGAGACGGCTCTTCATGTATTGGCTTGGAAGCCTTCAGCATTTTTATGAGGAAGTCAACTTGGAATGTGGCAAAGGTGCATGTACTCTTGTTAGTAACTCCATCACTGGCCATTAATTTCTCACTGCCATTGCTATATTTTTCTCCTTGACTCACATATGTATCATTGAGTTCCACATTTCAGGGCAATCCTTGAAAAAATTGGAGAATTGATTCGGAAACCTTCATGATTGTTGTTTACAGCCGCAGAGATGGGAAATATTGAATTCATAAAAGTATTGATTCCAATGTATCCAGCCCTTATTTGGAAAATCGATGATCATAGTCGAAACATATTTCCTAACACAGTGATGCATCGTAGAAAAACATTTTTAATCTGATTCATGAGATTAGTGCTCATAAAGATCTGACAGCCACTTACAAAGATGAAAATAAGAATAATATGTTGCATTTGGCTGGAAAGCTTGCCCCTCCAGATAGACTCAAAATTTATTCGGGTGCAACTCTGCTACTTAGGCCAGAGTTGCATTGGTTCAAGGTCAGTTACTTTTCAACTACAAAACTTGCACAAACGGTTAGATACTAACAAATACAAACAAACTAAAGTGTTATCATATAGATACGATTCATTTAAACCAATTATAATCATGACAGACCAATTGTTTTTTTTTTTTTTTTATCCATTAGTACACCGAATAACTATGTATGAATCCTAATGACCTATTCTTTTGGCATTAATTGTAGAAAGTTAAGAAGGTTGTTCAACTGTCTTACAGAGAAACGTAAAATTCGGAGGGTCAGATGCCTCAGATACTGTTTTCAGTGGAGCATAGAAAGCTTGTACGAGAAGAGGAAAAATGGATGAAAGACACAGCATCTTCATGTATGGTTGTTGTAACTCTTATTGCCACAGCGATGTTTGCTCCAGCCTTCACTGTACCAGGTGGCAATGACAATATCTTTAAAATATGACCTCACAGAACATCTAAAAATCTAGTTTTTGGATTTGGGGAAGTGAGGTACTAAATTCAAAGAATTAGAAACGTGAAATTTTTGGGTCCACTATGAATCTACTTGATAATTTTTGTTGATTTTTTTACTTTTATTTCCTGTATTTGTGCTCCTACGATGGATGCAGTTTGGACTGATGACATGATTTTTTTTTTTATCTAAACTTTGTTTCAAATGACCAATGCCCCCAAGTTTTCATATACTACTAAATTAAGGAATGCCACTTGCAATCTCTATAGCCACAACTTTCTTCATTTGGCCAGGTAACCATCATTTGCGTTACTTTTCTTTTGGCGGTGGTAACATTTTTGTTTGTTCTGCTTTTGTCATCAGCTTTGCTGGCATGAAATGTAGCACTGCTCTAGTGCCTCACTAATACAAGTTAGATGTCTTTGCATATCATTCGTCGGGCAACTGTACATTCTTCTTGATCCAAAGCCCAACTTGTGAATATAATGTCTTTATCTTGAATTATTAAAATTCAAATTATTAAAATTATATACTCGACTAAAAAGTGTCTTTGTCTTCAAATTTAAAAATGAAATTCAATTTTGTTGCCTATGTGGCTTTCTAACATAAATTTTTTGCAACTTTGCCTCTTGATCATGTGAACAATTAATTTTCTGCAGCTCTAATTGGCAAATTAGTTTATCTCATAGTTGTAGAATAGGACATTTATTTAAAGGTTGATAATGTAGTCAATAACCTACTCAAAGTGTTAACAACATAGTTATCGATATTCTATGATACGATATGATATATGAATAAAACAATATATAATATAAAGTGTATCGAATTAATACAATATCATATGATATGATATATATTATAGATACAGACCAATACACTTTTTAGAGAAAATGATGATGTTAGTGAGATTTATATAAGAAATTTTAAATTTTCAATAGTATTTGTGATATTTTTTAAAATGATAATGTATCAATTTGATTTTTTTATTATTTTATTAATATTCTATTTATTTTTTAAAGTTATATTATACAATACAAATCGATATTCAATATATGATATACAAAACTAAGTTTTTGATACATGATATAATACGCAATTTGAGTACCATAGATAACAAAAAATTATGTTCTAATCGTATTTATATTATATATAAATAATATAATTAAAATCCAACTGTGATTCCGGTTAATGAACAGTATAATTTTATTTTTTTTATTTTTCCTGCATGAAATGAGAAAGTTAGCATATTATAAAATTATTTTGCATTTCAATTAAGAAATGAGAAAACAATCCTAAAGCTTAAATCAATTGCCATCTCTTTCCTCTGGATCTTCCTTCTAACTATCTCTCTAGTTCATCGAGAAAGAGTTCAACTCTGATTACACACCATTGTGTTGCTATCAGCGGTGCACCATATTTCATCTTTAGCAGTATTTTTAAGACTTTGTTTGTTATATATATTTGGTTAATTTCATCTTCAGCAATATTATTTTTAAAACTAATATTTTTGGTAAAAACTAAATAAAGCCACGAACTTGATCGTTAAATTCAAGTTATGAATTCAAATCAAGCTATGAACTCAAGTCAGATTCAAACTGAATCGAGTTAAACCATTTTTCATTCCAATTGAACTTAATATTGGCTCAACAAATTCAAATCAAACTCTTGTTAAATAGTATTTGAGATCAGTCTAGTTCGTATCCATCCCTAGTGGTTGTGGGTTTAGCGAAAAAATGGATAGGTTTTTGTTAGGAGGAAGATCAGTTATTCGACAATGGGTTTGCCGCAATGACGAAGGGATGGTGGAAGATAATCCATTAGATGGCCTTGAGAATGAGCTTTCTATCAACCACAACGAGGGCTTCAATGAATAGAGGTGAAGTTACTACAATCTATTTTTAATTCCTCGTAGATTCTGACATTTCATTGATAATCTTTTGAAGAGACATCCATGGATTAAGGATGGAAAAATTGGAGAGATTAAAATGGTATTTTGGGAATGTAAAACTAGGGTTGGAGTGATTGAGAAGAGAAATATAACAACAATTAACTGAATGATTTAAGAAGATAGATTAGCTTAAAGTCTAGCTTCACTATAACTTTCATTCCATTTTCTTGAAGATTAATATTTATACAAAAATAGGCCAAATCAGTGTTCTTATAACTAGATCAAACGTCGACGCCATGAAATAGACATTATAATCAATCAGTGATTAGATAATTTGATTGGTGCTCGAATCAGTTAATTATTTAAAAATAATATTCAAAATATTTTTATATAATTAATTATTTAATATATAATATGAACCATTTAAATATATAAATAAATTTAATTTGATATTATACATGCCCAAAATTAATAGATTAGGTCTTGGGTTAAAATCCCAATAATAAAGTTTAGAAAAAAATTAATTTTTTTTCCACTAATTGGGTTAAACCTGAGTTTCTACCTTGTTGAATAAATTGGACTAGTAAATCCAATCCAATTTTTAAAACCATGGGTCAAATGACTAAGATGATGGAGACATCAATCTAATGACTAGTGCCGGACAAATACAAGAATGTGTTTATGGTGGTGGCGGTGAAGAAAAATAAATAAACAGTCTAAATAAATGCAGTTAACTAATGAGAAATTAAACTTTTCATATTTAAGAACATGAAAAATTATCTTTGATTATAGTTTGGGTGTGAAAAACATTTGGAAATAATTTGGTGAAGAAACATGAAAGTCTTTTTATGCCCCAATTAGTAAGGGACAGAGTTTGAGTTTTTTTCTATTTCATATTCTGAATAAGTGGTTGGGTTTGGCGTTTTCATTACTGTCAATCACAAAAAGTAAAATAAGATTAAGTTATATCTCATCAACACGCCATGATCAGATGCTGTACGAGGTCACATGCAATGCAATTAACAAAGAAAGGCAAGAAAAAAGTGATCTCATTTGTTAATTAAAAAGGCTTCCCTAATGGGAGCAAGAGCAACCGTATGCTGCCGAAAACAACAAGAACAAGGAAAATTATATATAAAAGAGAAACCACATGAGAGAAAAGAGCGAGGGTTTTCCGCTAGAAGAAAAGAGAAAAGAAAATGAGAGTTTGACCAACAGAGATTCTTTTGACTAAGACAACATTTGTATGCTTTGGGGCACTCACTTTTGTCTTCCGTGGAAGAGATTATAAATAAGACTCTAATTTGTTAGAAAAAAGTTTCTAGTTGTAAACTTTGATCAATATAGTGCAAGTTTCTTCTTCCGTTATTTTTTCATCTCCTCGAGATTTCTATACATAAATTCGGTGTTTGCTTTTATAGTAATTTGGTTTGCATTGATTGTGGTATCACAATCACTTTGCCATGTTTTCTTAACTGATGGTAAGACAAACTCTTGGAAAGAATGAATATGATACTCTTAAATAAATCTCACATCATCTACAAACAAATCTGATATTGATAAAACCTAAAAGTAAAACACACAAGACCCAATAGTAAGATTATATATCTAAAATAAATAATATATAGGTTGGTAAAACAACATGTTATACCTGACTCATCTAGAATAAGCGTATTGTTTATGCACAAATTTTGATTTTATTTTTCAATAAAATATGTGTATAAATTTTAAAGTATACAAATGATATATCATTATACGATTGAATAATTTTAAATCAAAGATAAAATAATACTTAATATATGATGATACACAAGATGACATAAATGAGAAATACATAAGATTAGGGATATGATCTTACTAGTTTGCAAAGAAAACAAAAACATTTTAAAAGTGGTTTGCTTATTGCTCAGGAGCCGACATCAATAGTTATGATATTTTATATTTTGTCTAGAATTTGGAAGAGTGACTGTAAGAAATAAAAGCAAGTTGTTTCTTTTAGCTATGTATAATTCTTCATTTATAAGATCAAAGGAATGGTTAGTTGATTAAATTGCGTTAAATATATGTCAAAATTCTAATACATTGAATCTACTCAACTAAAATGAAAGTTACAAAGATCATATTATCATTAAAAAAATGAGAGATGATTGTGTAATGATCCTTACCCATATGAGCATGTGATAGTAATTAAGTGAATCACAAAATTGTTAAGACTTGTTGTTTGTATAGGTTTTGCGAATAGATAACATGGCTAACCGTTACATCTAATTTGTATAACCAGTCAACTCTCTAATGTCACTTCCATGAGTTCGATCAAAATGTAGAATGTTCATAATATTTGGCTTGGACCATAATTTCATTATCTTTTGGAGGCATGAATGATACACAAATACAACAATGGCTACAGATTACATGAGTTCCATGAGTTCGATCAACGTGTAGAATGATGATGACATGTATTCCGTCCCCTTTTACATGTGATCCATGAGATCAACCAACGTCTAGAATGTTCAAGACATGTATACACTCCCCTTTCATTCTCTTCCTTCAAAATAGAATTTACTTCAATGGTTTTACGCACTACATCGTACAAGAGTCGCCTATTCATCTTGACGAAGTGCAAGACTGGTGAAGAAGCGCTCACACTAAGCAGAATTTGAACCCAAATAATATCAACTTTGAAGACAACGAAAATACTTGTACAAAACACCACCATCATTGCTGCTATTGATAGCCAAAGGGTCAACAGTCCAAACACCAACTTCCTAGGTAACTCCAGAAGAAAATCTTCTTCTGCATATCGGGAAGTCTGAACAGCTAAGAAGATTAAAAGGGAGTACACGGATAATACCACAGATATTGTGTCTGCAAATAAGATAATTCTGAAGGAAAGTTGACTGGAAAAACGAGGCATTCCCGACTCTTCATTGGTCCCACCACGTACTGTGAAAGGTGCACCAAAACCCACAGTGGCAATAAGTGTTGCCACAATCATGCATGACTTTGCAGTGCCCTTTATCCATTGCTCGGCCCTTCCCTTCAATTGTTTGTGCTCCTCATCAAATAAGGCTTTTGGGGTTTTTCCAGCTTTATTTTTCTCACAAGCTTTAGATACAGCCACCATTTCACTCACTTCCTATATTTAACATTATCATTTAGTGCACAGAAATGAAATATATATATATAGTAACTGTTGTAAAATTTTACCTTAAACCACTTCAACTCTTCCTGTAGCTGTTGAGCTACTCCACATATAGCATCGAGCCGTTCAGGTGGGCTCAACTTTCCAGCCAAATGCAAGATGTTGTTTTTTTCAGAATCTCTGTAGTCAACTATGTGTTCCCAAAATGATGGATGTAAATCATCTAGCAGTCGGAAGATATCCTTCTGACGCTTTGAAATAGCATTGGAAAATATTAAGCCAGCTGTTCTTGTGCAATCCATCAACCCAGAATAGTCACAAATAATCAAGCTTAAAAATTCAACGTTTTCGTGTTGGACAGCGTCAACTATTACTTTTTCCATCCACTCGTCAGAACGATTTATTTTGTCCAAAAAGTGTTTGAGTAGATCCAGCGCTTCCTTGGGCAGTTTTTCATGGGGACACTTGTTTATGTGCGATGCTGCGAATTTGATACGGTCGACAGATGTTAGCTAGAATTTGTTTACATTACTGCCATCTATGCTGCAAAAGATCCTTATTATAAGACCTAAAATTAAAGAATGATTAAGTGTTATTGAGTATGATAACCTTCTCTAGTATGGCGGACCTTTGATACTCCTTCCTTACAACCAACAAAAGGAAAGTAATGGGCTTTTAATTGGACTTTCACGTCAAGGACTCACTCGGTAAAGGAGAAATGGATTATTGGTTTGATATTTACGTCAACTAGTCACTCTACCAAACTTTTTGGGTGAAATAAAGAGCAACGAACTACTAGTTTGATTTTATATTAACTGGCCATTCTTGTAAACTTTTGAGTAAACTGGGTTTTAATACCACTTGTTGGAGGGTTTCTCCCACTTTTTCTCGCATTTATGCACTAACCCCTCTCCCAGTCGGAAACATACAAAAACTCTAATTTATATAATAAAACCCAAGAAAACAATATATATGAATAAATAAAAAAGTGTTAAAGGATTAGAGATACTAACATTTGTTGAAGAATATCTGGAAGAATATCTGGACTAGTGTTTCCTCATTTTGATTGGACAACTCAAGAGAGATCAAATGTGTTCGAGCTAAGACATGCAAAAATGTTTCATCTCTCGTCGTCCTTCCAATTTCTATATTAGTATCGACTATATTCGGGTGTTCCTGTAGCAATTTCCACGCAATATCTAGAAAATAACAATCAATATCAAAACAGTTACATGTTATATATATTTGATACCAATGAAATGGATCTCATTCAAACTCATTTAATTGAATCTACAACTCAACTGAAATAAGCCGATTTTAAGTTAGAACTTCAACTTAGTAGCTTCAAATCAGCTCATTTGATTATTTGATAATATTATTCATCTTATCAATGATATTGTTCATCTTACTAATAATATTATTCAAACCATTAATAGAGTTTGCATTCAAACTCGAATGGAATGTTATACTTTTTATCCAAACTCAAACTAGCTACTAATTCAATCAAATCCACCCTTACAAGTGACAAAAGGTTAACATTCTGACATGTGTAAAGGATACTTACCGATCAAATCAGCTATACAAACTAGATTGGGAAGCAATTTCTTGCAATCCTCTTCACTTAAATTTTCAGAATTAGGGCCCTGATAACCTACATCATAAATGCTTTCCACCATCCTTATGTGGCCTTTCTCAGCTGCTATCTGAATTGGTAGCATTTCAGCTTCTCCACGGATAGATAGCAACTTTCTGTTCATACTTAACATCCGCGCAGCAGCACTTCTAACCCTTCCATATTTAGCGGCAAGAAAAAAGGCAGTATTGCCGTCGCCATTTAGCCTTTCCAAATCTTTCGGGTCCATATATTCTAGCAGATTAGTAATGAAATTAGAAGAACCTGCTAAAACTGCGATGTGGAGAGCGTTGTCATCCTTTTCTGTTAAACTATCAGTTGCATGTTTTGCAATTTCTTGGCCGCGTCTGCTAAAAATCCCCCCATCATTCCTCAATGCAGCGTTACGCAGTATTTCTTGCATGTTCTTATCATCTGTAAAGGTGAAAAAAAAAGAAAGTTTTATATATAAAAACAAATTCATTAGCTGGTTTTGACGTAATTTGATATATGGAGTAATATTGAACATATATGAACTATTTTTCAGCCATTGATAACATTTATCTAGAGCTCCATGAAGTGCTATTAGCAGTCTTACAGTTTTCCCTCCTATTTGTATACTCACACCCAATCAATGTGAGATAGTTAACTATCATCCCCTTATCTAGGGATCCGGGAATCACACTCATTACAAATCCAACACGAACCTCCCTAGATCACTTAACAATCCTCCACTTATCTGGGGATCTAGAGACTGAACTCACAATAAACTCAATACTAATCTCCCCTCGTCAGTGGATCTGAGGATGAAACTCACGACAAACCCACCTCCCTGGTTAAACAGTGACAGATTTGGATTGTATGTTCGAAGACAAGTACATCTTTAAATATAAAAACTTGAGGAGGAGGTGATTTCCTATTCTTCTCTTTTTCTTCGTTCAAACCATTTCCTGCAGGTGCTGTATTATCTCATAATGATATAAATCATACATGTAATTAATGCTCAAACAATGGGAGAATAAAATAATATAATATGCAAGAATTCATTGTCACGTAATATGGACTCAGACCAGTGTTGGAGATATGATTCAAAATCTGTTGCGGGAAAATACTCTAAAAATCTCTCAAATTAGTTAAGTTGTTAGCTGATAAATAAAAGTCAAAATAAATAACAGCTAGTTGTTTAATTTTAGCCTATAAATAGGCATTGTTATTTGTCTTTAAGTGTGTGTTTAAAATAACAGCTCCCTACTTCTACAAATTTCCATAATCTTTTTTGTGTTTTTTCCTCAATTATAATTACAGCAGTTTTCCTCTTAAAACTAACAACCAGCCTGTTGTTGCAGAAGAGATACGACGGGAATCCTCACTTCATTAAGATTAGACATCCCTTTGAAGAGATACGAAAGTTAATTAAATAAAACTCCATCAGATAAAAGAACAAAGAGAAACAGGTTGAAACACTTACCTGGGTTGGGAAATTTGGAAAGAAAGTTGTAATTGCGAGTGTGAACTGTACTCTCAAAGACGAGCGCTATGATATTTATACATGAAAAATGACCAAGTCATGAAACAGTAAATCACCTCCAAATATGTGTGAATAAATTAGGTAAAAAAATTATATATTCAAGAGTTAATGTTATTAAAAATTAAAAATAAAATATTTTCAATTTATATTAAAAATAAATTATAAATTATAAATTTGTTAAAAATAATAAATTTTTAAATTTTATTGATTAATCAATCCAATAATTAATAAAAAAATACCTAATGGAGAGAAAAATATGACACAGATTTTAATATTTAATTATTAAATATTAAATAAAAGAATATTTTAGTAAGTCAAAGTCATATTATATTGTTTTCAAGTGTGTTTTTACAGCTCATGCCTTTTAAAAGTATCACTCATTCTTCGTTGCTTCTTCCTTTTTCCCAACCATTTTCTCACTTCCTCTTCTTTTTTGCCCCGCCATTTTCTCTCTCCTTCTTTGTTTCTTTTTCATTTTTGCAGAATCATTTCTCTTAGAAGTTTTCAAGTGTTGTTTAATTAAAGCTCATGCCTTTAAAAAAGAAAAATGAATCGTGTCACATTCTTTGTATTGAGGGTCCCACCCACCTATTCTCTCTACACAACTCTTATCCACTAATATATTTATGTTTTTTATTTTAATTATTAAATCATTTACTATTTTCCCTTCTCGCCTCCCCTTCCTCCGTACTGTATGTTGTTTAAATTTTTTATATTTAATAATTTTTTTAAATGAAAGTTTGAATTTTTTTTACTATTTAATTAGTTAAAAAGTTTCTCTGATTCCAATAATCATTCTCGATAAAAATAAATTAAATGAATCATATACACTTTAAAAATAAAAAATAAATAAAAGCTTTTACATCAATAAATATCATTTTATTAAAAAAAATTTTAAATTAAAAAATATAATAAAAAAGTTAAGAGAATTGATATTATCTTTTATAATCTATCGAATCATGATATATTTAAAATATAGAAATCGCAACATTAACTAGATTAGGTCGATAACTCTTAAATATATAATTTATTCCCCTAATTTACTTTTATTGTTAGAGTTAATTTAACTTATCTAAATTATAAAATCAATTTTTTTCATTGAAACAATAAAAACTATATGTACTTATCACTAATCTACATATAAATAATAATATATTATTATATGATCAAATTATTTTAAATTAGAAATTAAATAATATAAAATCATATAATAACAAATTATTATTAGTGCTTCTTATAAATGTATATTTAATATCACTTTAATTTAATCAAACTAAATTGATATTGTTATTTTGATAGTATGAAACCATTAAATCAATTGAATCTACAACAATTATATAAGAGATTTTGGATATGATTGGATTCGATTTAAACAATTTGAACTCAAATTTAAACTCAAATCAAATGAGTCAAATTCAAATAAAATGATTAAACCCGTTTTCATAAACAATTTAAATTTAAATTGACTTAAACAGAATCCAAAGTTAAATTAATTTTATATCCCTAATAAGATGTTAGAGTCCCTCTAACTATATCCAAATATCATTTATATTTATGAAACAAAAAATGTTTGGTTTTTCGCTATAGACGCAAGAAAAGAATAATAATCTTTTAGATATTGAAGAGTTAAATCATAAGTTATTTCACGGTCTTCAAAAAGTCAATAACTGGAGCCTTTGGCCAATTTGTGGGGCTCTCAGCATGAATCACGTGTGAACTTAATTTTATACCTTTCTTATGATAACTTATTATCTTTTGATTGCATATTTTAAATATTTATTGTATCAAGATATTATTTATTTTAGAAACATGATTTATTAGATTTTTATAATCTAAAATGCATTATAATTGTTTGGGAGCTTACAAGTTATTAAACTAGTGAATACACTTATTTTTTATTGATAATAAATTGAATAATCACTCAAACATATTATAATAATCAAAATTGAATATACATAATTTTATTGATAATAAATTATGTTGTATATGATTTTCCACACATAAGAGATAAAGTGATATTTGATCTATAGACAGCCATAGAAATCAAATGATTTGGCTTTGTTTCAAGATAACGTGTGATCACAGACCACTCATAAATGGTTTTTTCTTTAATTTATGTGTTGTGATAGAACTGAGTTTGATATTCTCTAGTTATAAGACAAAGTGATTTATGTCATCTGAATGTGGAAAATTATTTACAGGCAAAATCATAGATAGAGCTTAGCATGACATTGATTTCCATCAATCATCTAATTATTTCAATATTCTAATCAAATCTAATTTATTTTCTAGCAATTCTAATTTCAGCAAGGCTGTAATTATCCAATACTCATGAGTTGTTGAAATCATTCACCAATAATTTTAAAAACAACAAAGTGTTGCAGAAGGTGGATTTTCCACCACGTGAGAAGACTTTGGCCAAAAAGCAATGGGAATGCATTAAATTAGCTTGGAAAATTGGCTTGGAAAATTGGCTATGTTTACAGCCATATTTGTTGACTAATGGGGCAGCCAAATGTCTATAAATACTGCCCCTTTACTCTTCATGAAAAACGCCATTCTTCTTCTTCTTCTCTTCATCCGGATATGAAATAAAATTCTCTCAGTTGTTTTCTCTCCTTCTCAATTCTTCTTTAATCATTTATTTTTGTATATTTGTGTATTAAATTTATAACACGTTATCAGCACGATCAGCTCAGGTATATTATATCTTTATATTATGCTGTTATGCTGCTTAAATATTATAAATATGGATATCCCAGTTGTGATATCTCAGTTGACTTTTAATTTCTGTTATATTTCTGCTTAATTTCTTTATAATTATACAATATTTGCAACCCGAAGTTTGCAAAATTGTAAATTTGGACCTGAAGTTCTGAAACTCTTGAATCTAGACCTGAAGTCTGGAATATCATAAATCTGAACCTGAAGTTCTGAATCCTATTTGTAACTTGAAGTTTACAAAATTATGAATCTAGACCTGCAGTCCTGAATATCATGAATCTGGATCTAAAATCCTGATTATCGTTTGTAACCCGAAGTTTACGAAATTATAAATTTGTGACCTGAAGTCATAAATATTACTTGTAACCTGAAGTTTACAAAACCAAGAATCTGGACCAGAAGTCTTGATATTATTTAAATGTTTATTTTTATTGTATTCTATTTATTTGAATATTTATTTATTCGCATATTTATTTATTTGAATATTTATTTATTCGCATATTTATTTATTTGAATATTTATTTTTATTTATATCCGATTTACAACCTGAAGCTTGTAAAATCGTGAGAAAATCATATATATGGGCCCGAAGTCCCGAGTTTTACGATTTACAACTTGAAGTTTGTAAAATCATGAGAATACATGTTTATGGGCCGGAAGTCCCCAATTTCATAAATATGGGCCAGAAGTCCCCAGTTTCATCAATATGGGCCGGAAGTCCCCAGTTTCATCAAAGTCTTTATTTTAATAATGATATCACCTTTGCAACCTGAAGTTTGCATAAAGTGTGAAAAATATGGACGTGAAGTCCAAAACATAATCAAAATATATATTATAATATTGTAAATATTAATTACAAAACCAAAATTTTTGTAGATATGGGATAATATATGGACCTGAAGCTTCCAAAATTAATCCCAATGTTTCTCCTACAAAATCAGTTATTTTGTACATATGAGATAATATTTGAACCTGAAGTTTCAAAGATTAACTCATATATATTATATACAAAACCAGAAGTTTTGTAAATATGACAATAATTGAACCTGAAGTTCCTAAATTTAGATGGATAATATTAAATGGACTTTTTACATGAGTCTCCACCTAAAATTTGTGAGCCTTGAAAAACTAACTAAATAAAATATCCCAGAAGGATAAATACAAGACTATTATTTTTCGGCATCATATCCCTGAAGGATTGCAAGCCGAAATATGGATATAATAATAAATCCATTAAATTTGTGGAGCAATTTAGTACTATTCAGAATCTTTTCTTGAATGTGGAAAATAAAATATTCCCCACATTTTATTTTTGCTCCTGTAGTAGCAATATCAGAAAAGAAATTTTGAATTAATATTTTTCTCGTTATATATCGTTCCCTGAAGTGAACGCAACTACCAGAAGTAGTTATTATGAGTATGAAATGTCCAAAATTTTTATAATTAAATCCATCATATATATTTATTTTTGAGTCATGCATATTATTTTGTATTTTATTGTCATGTTCTCTTCCTTTCAATATTTTGTATACGTTATAACTAACGTAATTTTTAAATGAAAGGAAATGGACTCCAAAATTGAAGCGTTGACTTCAAAAGCTGATGTGGGAGACATATGTTTGGTGGATAGTGCAACAACGCACACAATTCTTAAGGAAAAGAAATTTTTCTTATCTTTAGCATTAATTGAAGCTAAAGTAACCACCATATCAGGATCAATTGATCTGATAGAAGGCTCCGGAAGAGCCACAATTATGTTAAATAATGGGACCAAATTAAGCATCAATGATGCATTATATTCAAGTAGATCCAGAAGAAATCTACTAAGTTTTAAAGATATAAGAAAAAATGGTTATCATCTTGAAACCATGAATGAAAATAGTGCAGAATTCATCTGTATAACTAGTAATGCCTCCGAAAGAAGGCTTATACTAGAAAAATTGCCTGCTTTATCATCTGGATTGTATTATACAACCATAAAGGCAATTGAGACCTACGCAGTATCGAACCAGAAGTTCGTTGATCCAAAAGCATTTATGCTTTGACATGATCGTTTAGGCCACCCAGGATCTACAATGATGCGTAGGATTGTTGAAAATTCACATGGACATACATTACAGAATCATAAAATTTTATTGTCTAGTGAACAATTCTGCACCGCCTGTACTCAAGGCAAATTAGTAATAAGACCATCTCCCTCCAAAATTGGAGGTGAATCCCCATCATTCCTACAAAGGATTCAAGGGGATATATGTGGACCCATTCATCCACCAAGTGGGCCATTTCGTTATTTTATGGTCTTAATTGATGCATCTGCACGATGGTCTCATGTTTGTTTATTGCCTACTCGAAATGTTGCATTTGCTAAACTGTTAGCACAAATTATCAAATTAAAGGCACATTTCGCAGATCATTCGATCAAGTCAATACGGCTAGATAATGCTGGTGAATTTACATCCAAAACATTTGATGATTATTGCATGTCTATGGGGATTGAGGTTGAACATCCAGTCCCGCATGTCCACACACAGAATGGATTAGCTGAGTCTCTTATCAAACGACTCCAGGTAATTGCACGTACTTTATTATTAAAAAGTGAATTACCTACTTCTATGTGGGGACATGCTATATTACATGCTGCAACATTAATTCGCTTGCGACCTTCTTCTTATCATCAATATTCTCCCCTACAATTGGTTCTTGGTCACCAACCTGATGTATCTCATTTGAGAATTTTTGGTTGTGCTGTATATGTCCCTATTGCGTCCCCTCAACGCACAAAAATGGGACCCCAACGTCGTTTGGGAATATATGTTGGATATAATTCACCATCCATTATCAGGTACCTGGAACCATTAACAGGTGATCTTTTTACTGCACGGTTTGCAGATTGTCACTTTGATGAGACAACTTTCCCATCTTTAGGGGAAAAGAAAATGCCTCCTGAAGTTAGGCATGAACTTAATTGGTATGTACCTACCATGTCTCATTTAGATCCTCGCACATCCCAAAGTGAAACTGAAGTGCAAAGGATAGTGCGATTACAAATTATTGCCAACCAAATACCTGATGCATTTGTTGATACAGCAAAAGTGACAAGATCACATGTTCCAGCTGCTAATACACCAGCAAGAATCAATGTGACTGCTGAACAGTCCATTCGAGCCGTGACTGATCCATCTACCTCACGCCAGAAGCATGGTAGACCTGTTGGATCGAAGGACACTGTCCCTCGAAAAAGAAAGGCAAATAATCAAATAGATATTCCTCCAGAAGAGGTTATGGTCCCTAAAGAGACTCAAGCCCCTGAAGTGGCACGAGCCCCTGAAGAGGCACAAACCCCTGAAGTGGTACAAAATCCTGAAGAACAGGAAAATGAGAATATTGAAATATCTTTAAATTATGTTCATACACAAAAAATGTGGAATCGTGAAACAATTATAGTTGATGATATATTCTCATTTGCAGTAGCTACTGAAATTCTGAATGATGATGATTTTGAGCCACGTACTGTGGCTGAGTGCAAACAAAGACATGATTGGCCTAAATGGGAAGAAGCAATTCAAACAGAATTAGCTTCTCTAGCAAAACGTCAAGTGTTTGGGCTTGTAGTTCCAACACCTCAAGACGTACAACCCGTTGGATATAAATGGGTATTTGTGAGAAAAAGAAATGAGAAAAATGAAATTGCTAGATATAAAGCTAGGCTTGTAGCCCAAGGCTTTTCCCAAAGGCCCGGTATAGACTTTGATGAAACATATACACCTGTAATGGATATAATCACATTCAGATATTTAATCAGTTTAACAGTCTCTGAAGGACTGGATATGCGTCTAATGGACGTAGTTACTGCTTATTTGTATGGAAATTTAGACGCTGAAATTTATATGAAACTCCCTGAAGGATACAAATTGCTTGAAGCAAAAGGGGTCAATTCAAGAGGCTTGTACTCAATTAAATTACAACGATCATTGTACGGATTAAAACAATCCGGACGTATGTGGTACAATCGCCTCAGTGAATATTTGAAAAAAGAGGGATATGTGAATGACCCTATATGCCCATGTGTCTTTATTAAAAGGTCAGAATCGGGATTTGCTATTATAGCAGTTTATGTTGATGACATGAATTTAATTGGAACTCCTGAAGAGCTCTCAAAAACTGCTGAATATCTGGAAAAAGAATTTGAAATGAAGGATTTGGGGAAAACAAAATATTGTCTCGGCCTGCAGATCGAGCACAATTCAAATGGAATACTTATCCATCAAGCAACGTATATTGAAAAATTATTAAAACGTTTTAATATGGATAAGGCTTATCCTTTGAGCACCCCAATGGTTGTTCGGTCTCTTGATCCAAAAAGGGACTCATTTCGTCCTAAAGATGAAGATGAAAAGATACTTGGTCCTGAAGTACCATATCTTAATGTCATTGGAGCCTTATTATATTTGGCCCAATGCACGAGACCGGATATATCCTTCGCAGTTAATTTATTGGCCCGATTTAGCTCTGCACCAACCCGTCGTCACTGGAACGGAATCAAACATATACTCCGTTACTTATGTGGAACTAGAGATTTGGGATTATTCTATTCTGTCAAATCCCCTAAAAATTCTAGTTTGGTTGGATATGCAGATGCTGGTTATCTTTCTGACCCCCATAAGGCCCGTTCACAAACGGGATATGTTTTTACTTATAATGACACAGCTATATCATGGCGTTCCACCAAGCAGACCTTGGTTGCAACTTCTTCAAATCATTCAGAAATTTTAGCTCTTCATGAAGCCAGCCGAGAATGTATATGGTTACGGTCTGTCATCCATCATATTCAGAATGCATGCAGTCTTCCTTCTACAATAGACACTCCTTCCATATTATATGAAGACAATGCAGCATGTATAACCCAAATTAGAGGTGGGTACATCAAAGGAGACAGAACCAAACATATCTCACCGAAGTTCTTTTATACTCATGAGCTCCAGCAGAGCAAAAAGATTGATGTCAAACAAATCAGATCCAGTGAGAATCTTGCAGATTTGTTCACTAAGACACTACCGACATCAACATTTGAGAAGTTAGTGTATAACATCGGTATGCGGCGGCTCAACACGCGACCAAGTTAATCCTACTATAAAGAGGGGGAGCGTTTATCAGGGGGAGCGTTCATCAGGGGGAGCGTTCATCAGGCAAAATTTTGAAGCTTATCCAATATTGGACAAAAGGTGCACTGTACTCTTTTTTCCTTCACTAGGTTTTGTCCCACTGGGTTTTCCTAGTAAGGTTTTTAATGAGGCAGTTTAAGCACGTCCAACGCCAACTTACAGGACATTTTATAATTATGTTCCTTTGCTTTGGTTTTTATCCCACTGGGTTTTTTCTTAGCAAAGTTAATATAATTATCTGTAAGTGGTGAAAATCCAAGGGGGAGTGTTGCAGAAGGTGGATTTTCCACCACGTGAGAAGACTTTGGCCAAAAAGCAATGGGAATGCATTAAATTAGCTTGGAAAATTGGCTATGTTTACAGCCATATTTGTTGACTAATGGGGCAGCCAAATGTCTATAAATGCTGCCCCTTTACTCTTCATGAAAAACGCCATTCTTCTTCTTCTTCTCTTCATCCGGATATGAAATAAAATTCTCTCAGTTGCTTTCTCTCCTTCTCAATTCTTCTTTAATCATTTATTTTTGTATATTTGTGTATTAAATTTATAACACAAAGGATATTTCTTTCCTTTTATCTTATTATATACTATACACAAACTTGAAATCACCTTATTCATGTTGCACTTTATTCTTACCTCACAAAAACATTTTATATCGTTAGAGATTCTTAAAGGATAATTTGACGTTACTTCTATAAGAGGTAAAATAAAAAGAAAAAAGACATCATTAAGATTCTAAAAGAGAATGACAAAACAAAAGTGATATTGGTTAAGTGTGCATATGAGGAGTACTATCAAACCTTACATCAATTGACTTAGCTTGATCAGTTGTTTCTGAGTTCTAATAAAATTTTTCCCTTCAATGGTGAAACCAATTTATAATGTGGATTTTACTTGTCATTTTAAACTTTTTGTTATAAAGTTTTTTTTGTGAATACAATGGAGGTGGATTTGAGCCGAACAAACTTGAGTATAAGAATTTTGAACTATCGAGTTCGAGCTTAGCCTATTTGATTTATCAAGCTTACGAACCTAAAAAAGTTTAATTCAAGATTTACAAAACCAGATCAGACACCCGATCGGATCAATTGGGCCATAAACCAGTACTGCAAGTACGTTTTGTTGGCCAAAAACTGTTTTTATAAGTTTTTAGATTGGACCGCGGCTGGATCGACAGTTCGGCTTCCAGTTTGCGGCCCAATCCAGTTCAGTTTGGTCTGGTCTTTAAAAATTTTAAAATATATAAATTCAAAAATGATAAAAAGCAACAGCGGCAGACCCCAAAAATAGGCATCTTCTCTCTTGCAGCCCTTTATTCTGCATTGCCGCCGCTGCCGCAGCGTCGACGTCGACGACATTTGGCTGACTTCTGACAACGTTTGGCCGTTCTTGTCACACACGTTGCCGGCGGTGGACTGTTCTTCTCGCTTGCGTTGCCAACGTTTGAAGCTTCGTCCATGGTGTACTTCTCTAAGTCGTCTTCTTCAACTTTAGCTCTTCCTGCTGGTTTGCTTCCCTGTGACGTTGATACCGGCAACGACTTCTGCTGGTTTGATAGATCGTGAAACTACTGCCATCCTATCACCACTCCGGTGATCATCAACATCATATTCAATCTGTCCAAGGATGACGTTGGCTGCAGACGGAAAAAAAGGCCCTTGCCACGCAAAGGATGAGTTGGCCAAAGACGAATAAAAAAAGTGTGTATTTTGACAGTGCATTTAATATTTGTAGTTCCGTATATGCAATGACAATTTTTTTAGCTTCGAATAAAAGTATTTGGTACATTGATTAAAAGAGGCATATGACGAGTTCTATAGGTTAGGGATTTTGATTGGAAAATGTCAATTGAAAAAGATAAAATGCATTAAACTGTCAAAATGGACAACTTTTTTATTTATTTCTAGACTAGCAAAATGGGTGAATCACTCGTATTATTATATGTTTTTGAACTTGTACCCACATAACTTTGTTTTTTGCGGGTGGACAATTTTCTTCTTTTTTATTCAAGAGCTGAAAATTTTCTCAATAAAAATATCTTTCCATCACCTTTTATACTCATTCTAATCCGGCTGGCCAAACTAACAAATTAAATCTACACCATCAATTGTCGACTCACGAGAAACACACCATGATCAAATTGGAACTTAGAAGCTACTGATGCACAATTGCTTGAGCTGCTCTCAGTTAGAACTTTAAACTGAGTTAACCGAACACAGCTCCTTGTCTCCTATTCACCTTCTTGTTTTAGTGATATTGTCTGTCATCATTTATTTGCCTTTAACTCAATAACAGTCAGCTCTCTTTCTTCTCTGCTGAACACCTAATGCTTCACTCTTTTCACAACTGCACACCAGTCTTCTTTGTTAAACTCTGTTTTAAGTGACTGGTCACTTAAACTCTGTTTTTATAACTCTTATTCTCTGTTATTACTTATTATTCTACACCCCCAAGACTTCAATTTCCAATTCGCACAGGTACGGTGTCGTTGTTGACGGAGGGAGAACGGACTCCAGAATCCATGGTTTCCATTACAGACAAGAGAGTGGGGAATTTGATTTGAGTTGGGAAGCATGAGGGTTAATCCAGGATTGTCTTAGTATGCGGAGAATCCAGAGTTTGCGGAGGAGCCATTTACAGAGTTGATAGATTTGAGGAAGGGGAAAGCACCTGCCTGACTTTGGGATGAAACTACGCTCGGGTTGCGTTTACTGGATTTGAAGGTTCAAGAAAAGTTTTTAAGGGCCCGTAGGAACGTGCTTAGAGCATCTGGGTTTATGTTTAGAGATGAATGGGCCCAAATGTAATACAATTTATCTTATTTGTCTTAATTTAATACGTAATTGTTTAATTATTCAAATACTATATTTGTAGAATTTATTTTGAATTGCAACAAATTTGATACGATACTTTGGAATTTAATTTTTTATTTTTATTTTTTCTTTTTTTACATAAAAATTTAGTTTTCAATATTTATCATTTATATGATACTCGGTTGGACATTAAAAATGTAATAAAATGAATTTATTATGTCATAGCAATGACAAGAACAATAATAGCTAACTATAAATTATGATAAACATTTCAATATATTATTATATCAAATTATTTGTCATAATGTTTAAATAATGACAAAACATAGTGACATTTGTTTGTAGATTATTTGGCATAATATATTAAAGTTAATGACATACAAGAATTTTGTCTCGATAACTTTAATAAGATGATCAAAGCAGATGATACAGGTATTTTAAAAACTGTAACAAATATAAATGTTGTCATAATAAATTTATAAATATGAACTTATTCCGATAATAATAATTTATTTGTCTCTATATATGTATGTATTATATTAATAATAATTTATATTTTTTTTTCTGGAAAAAATAAAAGTTGTCATAATAAACTTAAAATAATGGATTTATTCTGATAATAATGATGACAAAAAATTGCGTTATTATGTATATAACAACAATAATTTATAATAATTGTGATAAAATTTATCCTGATATATTGAAAATATTATAATAAAAATAAAAGCGAAATACATTTTACCCCTATGTACCTATGTATTATTATGGTTATGATAAGAATAATTTATAGTAAATAGGAGAAAATTTCTTGCAATAATTCAATGCTGCTTTCAAAAAGTTGATATAATAATTTATATTTTCAGCATCATTTACGGGATTCCAAAGGGGAAAATTTATGTTTGTTTTCAAACGTAAGGTTTTGCCTCATTTTCAATTCTAAGGTACGAATGAAATTGAGACAGCTTAATCATGAAGGCATGTTTTCATCTGCAACCCAGAGAAAACAATTTCTCGAAATTTTAAAAATGGTCAAGGACCGTAAATTCAGGAGCGCAACATTTGGAAATCTAAAGCCCAATCCAACGTGACACGTTCCCACCCAACATTTCCTTACAAGTTTCAAAAAAGTGACATTTGTTATGAAGGGATGTCTTTCTACTTGTCAAAATGAAAGAAAATCAGATATATTATTTATTAGTTAAGCATCTTTTTATGACTTTGAGTTATGTTCACCCCCCCAATATACATCATTTCAGAAAGGAAAATAGAAAAAATTAATGGAAACAAAATAAAAAGAATATTAGAAGAAAATAAAAAAAATGAAGAAAAAACAAATCTATGCAAATGTGATTCACTATTGGAAATGAATGGTGAGTGAGAAATTGGTTTTTTTCAAAATTTAAAAGGTGGGAAGGGATCATTTTAACAAACCTAGAACGGGAAATAATCTTGGGCCTCATTAAAATAACTAACATTTTGGGGTTTATAAAAAATAATCAACTTGTTGGTCTGCTTGTATTTGGATTGAAATTATAATGTCTAATTTATAAATCAAATTTATTTGAATTGGTGTATAACAACATCAGAGATTATTGATGAAATGAATAGTATAAAAAACAATAAATAAGATCATTAGAATAAACAATATTATTGGATAAATAAACAATTTAATTTTGAATCAAATTATTGAATTGTGGATCAAATGCTCGTTTGGTGCCAAACAAACTAGGTAATAACATTTGTTTGAACCAAGCGAGCTAGTATTGGATCCTCCCAAACAAAGTGTGGCAGTTAATAACATTGATTAATTATGGTGACCACTTAAATTCCCTATTAAATGTATTGGTCAAAATTGAGTCAGTCAACAATTTGCACTTCCTGCCCACATGCCCCCCATTCACAGAAACTGTTTTCACACCATCTAGCTTAATTAATGCATTTGAAATAATGTTGGTTTGGACTTTCTATAAGTACACTAGAAACCAAAGGCTTAGAGGCAAGGAAGAGAATCCTAAGTTAGAGCGAGAAGAACATCGGGAAATGTTCAGGAAGAAAGCAAAAGCTTCTCAGCATGAAGGGTCGAGCAAGACTGAGAGTGGTGAAGGTGAAGTAAAATCAGGCAATTCACTACGAGCTAAGCTTCTCATGGGTCGTAAAAAGCCTCTGCCACAAGATCAAGAGACTTCTCAAAGAGGTGACTCTTCTTCCTCTAACCCTAAAACTGATGCAAGTTACGCCACTCGCTTCATGTTTCGTGCCAGTGGATCAAATTCTGATCAGAATACCACCTGATCAGAATTTGTCACCCTCACAACTTCTCCAAGTTTAGTTACTATGTTGTGTTCATCTGTATGCTTTTATTATTGAATGAAAAATGGTTTTTGCAAGTCTAAATCAAAACCCTAAATGTAGATTTTGTCATAAAATCTCGAGATCTCTCTTTTCTTTTTAGGCCAAAGGACTATTTCCCATCCAAGGATTGCTGTTTTCGCAAGTATCCCCCTTTAACTTTGAAAATCTCAATACCCCCCTTAAAATTTTATCTTTTTTTCCCCTCCTAAACTTTAAAAACTAAAAGTTTTCCCCCAACCGAAGTTTTAAAAAATGACAATTTCCCCCTAGGGTTAGTTTCCAGATCTCCGATGCTAAATCAGGCGCCGTTGTCGGCCGTTTATCCCTCTCGAAGCTTCCTCTCTCTCTGGCGGTCTCTCTCCACCCATTTGGACACCCATTCAGTGTCGATCTTCTTCTAAAAGACGAAGAGCTTCATCGGGGAAGATGAAGCTCTTCGTCTTCATTCATCTTCCTAGGTGAAGACGAAGTTGTCGTCTTTGTCTAGAAAGACGTCTAGGAAGACGACTGTCTTCCCAGACAAAGACAACAGCTTCATCTTTGTCTGGGACGATGAATGAAGATAAAGAGCTTCGACGAAGCTATTCGTTTTCCCCGACGAAGCTATTCGTTTTTCCCGACGAAGCTATTCGTTTTTCAGAAGAAGATTGACACCGAATGGGCATCCACATGGGTGGAGAGAAACCGTTGATGGGAAAGGAAGCTTCAAGAGGGATAGACGACCGGTAATAGAGTCAGATTTGGAGCCGGAGATCTAAAAACCAAACCTTAGGGGGAAACTGTCATTTTTTAAAACTTAGGTTTGGGGAAAACTTTTAGTTTTTAAAGTTTAGGAGGGAAAAAAGAGATAAAATTTTAAGGGGGGGTATTGAGATTTTCAAAGTTAAATGGGGGATACTTGCGAAAACAGCAATCCTTGGATGGGAAATAGTCCTTTGACCTTCTTTTTATTGAGTTCTATACATGAAATTTGTTGATATTAAAACGTTTTTTTTAGCAGATTAAAATTTTATATGAAGGTAAAGGAATGTTTACCACCCAAGATAATTAAATTTTAACCACAAAATATAAATCTAAGCCTCAATTAATTATTGTGGCTTGGTTTTAAATAATTACTTCATCATGTTCTTGACTAACACAGTTTTGGTTTATTCTAATAGATTGTTTTTGGAATTTCATCCCATTTTAACATAAACAACTATAATCATAAAATCGATAAATAATAAAGAAAAATATAATTAATATGTAGCTAATGAGTCTATAATAGTTACACGTGTTGCAGTGCTAGACTCTCAATCCAAGCGATTGACCCAAAAAAAATTAAGAGAAAAAAATGGGATATAAACTCTGAAAATAGGATGGGATAGCATAATTAAACAATGCTTGGGGGCGAAGGGAAGAATAATATCATTCCCGCAAACAAATTTTATTAATTTATTTATTAAAAAAATGTGATAATTTTTGTTGGGATATATATTTTTTTATTTTCAAATTATTTAATTGTATTTTATTATATTAAATTATATAATAATAAAATTATGTGTTTATATTATATAATAAAAAAATAAACTCATAAATGTGGGAAAAACCAGCTGTAGGATTTCTATGTCATACATTGTACTGTAACAGGTTTTGAAGAGAAGCGAACAATTGTTAAAATCCTTATTTTGATGTATAACTGATTAAACCAGATAGAAAAATTGATGAAAATTAATGTGTCAACAAGCATGAATCGGTGAAGAGAAAATTAAAATACCTACGTATTATTATGGTTATGATAAGAATAATTTATAGTAAATAGGAGAAAATTTCTTGTAATAATTCTATGCTGCTTTCAAAAAGTTGAATAATCAGATATAATAATTTATATTTTCAGCGTCATTTACGGGATTCGAAAGGGGAAAATTTATGTTTGTTTTCAAAGGTAAGGTTTTGCCTCATTTTCAATTCTAAGGTATGAATGAAATTGAGACAGCTTAATCATCAAGGCATGTTTTCATCTGCAACCCAAAGAAAACAATTTCTCGATATTCCAAAAATTGTCAAGGGCCGTAAAACAAGGAGCGCAACATTTGGAAATCTAAAGCCCAATCCAACATGGCTCGTTCCCACCCAACATTTCCTTACGAGTTTCAAAAAAGTGACATTTGTTATGAAGGGATGTCTTTCCACTTGTTAAAATGAAAGAAAATCAGATATATTATTTATTAGTTAAGCATCTTTTTCTGACTTTGAGTTATGTTCACCCCCAATATACATCATTTTAGAAGAGAATAAAAAAAAATGAAGAAAAAACAAATCTATGCAAATGTGATTCACTAATGGAAATGAATGGTGAGTGAGAAATTGGTTTTTTCAAAATTTAAAAGGTGGGAAGGGATCATTTTAACAAACCTAAAATGGGAAATCATCTTTGGGCCTTATTAAAATAACTAACATTTTGGGGTTTATAAAAAATAATCAACTTATTGGTCTGCTCGTATTTGGATTGAAATTATAATGTTTAATTTATAAATCAAATTTATTTGAATTGGTGTATGACAATATCAAAGGTTATTGATTAAATAAATAATATAAAAAACAATAAATAATATCAATAGAATAAACAATATCATTGAATAAATAAACAAATCAATTTTGAATCAAATTACTGAATTGTGGATCAAATACTCTCTTAGTGCCAAACAAACTAGGTAATAACAATTGTTTGAACCAAGTGAGCTAGGATTGGATTCTCCCAAACAAAGTGTAGCAGTTAATAACATTGATTAATTATGGTGACCGCTTAAATTCCCTATTAAATATATCGGTCAAAATTCAGTTAGTCAACAATTTGCACTTCCTGCCCACATGTCCCCCATTCATAGAAACTGTTTTCATACCATCTAGCTCAATTAGTGCATTTGAAAGAATGTTGGTTTGGACTTTCTATAAGTACACTAAAAACCAAAGGCTTAGAGCCAAGGAAGAGAATCCTAAGTTAGAGCAAGAAGAACATCGGGAAATGTTCAGGAAGAAAGCAAAAGCTTCTTAGCATGAAGGGTTTGGCAAGACTGAGAGCGGTGAAGGTGAAGTAAAATCAGGCAATTCACTACGAGCTAAGCTTCTCATGGGTCGTGAAAAGCCTCTGCCACGAGATCAAGAGGCTTCTCAAGGAGCTGACTCTTCTTCCTCTAACACTAAAACTGGTGCAAGTTATGCCACTCGCTTCATGTTTCGTGCCAATGGATCAAATTCTGATCAGAATACCACCTGATCAGAATTTGTCACCCTCACAACTTCTCCAAGTTTAGTTACTATGTTGTGTTCATCTGTATGTTTTTATTATTGAATGAAAAATGGTTTTTGCAAGTCTAAATCAAAACCCTAAGTGTAGATTTTGTCATAAAATCTCAAAATCTCTTTTTTCTTTTTAGGCCAAAGGACTATTTCCCACCCAAGGATTGTTGTTTTCACAAGTATCCCCTTTTTAACTTTGAAAATCGCAAATACCCCTCTTCCCCATGAGTAGTTAAAATTAATGATAGTAAGGGTAAATTCGTCTTTTTATCTATGATATTAAAAATAAACTAAAATAAAATCTCTTTTTTTCTCCCATAAACTTTGAAAACTAAAAGTTTTTCAAATGACTTTTTTAAAACTTAGGTTAGGGGAAAACTTTTAGTTTTTAAAGTTTAGGGGGGGGAAGAGATAAAATTTTAAGATGTTAGAGTTTTGTTAATTTTAACTGCTCATGGGAGAGGAAGGGTATTTGGGATTTTCAAAGTTGAAAGGGGAATACTTGCGAAAACAACAATCCTTGGGTGGGAAATAGTCCTTTGGCCTTCGTTTTATTGAGTTCTATACATGAAATATGTTGATATTAAAATGTTTTTTTAGCAGATTAAAATTTTATATGAAGGTAAAGGAATGTTTACCACCCAAGATAATTAAATTTTAACCTCAAAATATAAATCTAAGCCTCAATTAATTATTGTGGCTCGGTTTTAAACAATTACTTCATCATGTTCTTGACTAACACAGTTTTGGTTTATTCTAATAGATTGTTTTTGGAATTTCATCCCATTTTAACATAAACAACTATAATCATAAAATCGATAAACAATAAAGAAAAATATAATTAATATGTAGCTAATGAGTCTATATTAGTTACACGTGTTGCAGTGCTAGACTCTCGATCCAAGCGTTTGACCCAAAAAACATTACCAGAGAATGAGATATAAACTCTGAAATTAGGTTGGGATAGCATAATTAAACATTGCTTGGAGGTGAAGGGAAGAATAATATCATTCTCGCAAACAAATTTTATTAATTTATTTATTAAAAAAACGTGGTAATTTTTGTTGGGATATATATATTTTTTATTTTTAAATTATTTAATAATATTTTATTATATTAAATTATGTAAATAAGTTTATATAATTTATGTGTTTATATTATATAATAAAAAATAAACTCATAAATGTGGGAAAAACCAGCTGTTGGATTTCTGTGTCATACATTGTACTGTAACAGGTTTCGAAAAGATGCAAACAATTGTTAAAATCCTTATTTTGATGTATAACTGATTAAACCAGATAGAAAAATTGATGAAATTAATGTGTCAACAAGCATGAACCGGTGGAGAGAAAATTAAAATTGTCCAATTCATTTAAAGTTATACACCCAAGCAAAGTTTTTATACATAATTTAAATATATAGATAATATATTATTTATATATTCAAATTATATAAATAAATATATATATTTTTTATTATTTTTATAAGTTTATTTCATTCTCTCTTACTCCTTTTTCGCCCAAAAGCCGGGATGAGCATGGCCCGCTCCATGTGTGTGAACCTGAAATTAACTAACATAGCCTCACTGGGTACATATTAATTGTATTTTTCTTTATACTATTATTCTTCATCATTTATCGGTTGCATCAATGTATTTGTTTATGTTAACCAAACCCTAGTTCATTATGAAGAAGAGTTCGCCATCCTTGGTGATAAAGAAAAAAAAACTTAAATAGAAATAATGATTTTTTAAATTTTAGATGAAAAAAATTGTTAAGTTTTTTATTAAAGGAAGAAATATGATAAACTTTTATTTTTTAATATTTTTACTTTTAATTTTAACAATAAATTTTAACAAAATTGTAGATATTTAAGTTTTTAAAAATTAACAAATGTAAATTTGAAATTTCATCAAACCTGGGGTAAAAATGAGTCTTTCGGCCTATATATGTACAATGCCAATGTGGATAGACATTTAAAATATAAACGGCCGAAAAGACTTATTACTATCAAGGATTAGTTTATTGATAAAGTTTTTCTTATTAATATTAGAAAATTCAAATACTTATATATCATCTAATTATGTTAGTTTAATTATAAATTATAAATTTATTCTTTTTATAATATAATGACAAAAATACTCTGGTAAATTAGTGTTTCGTTCCTCATTTTTAAATAAAAAATACAATTAATTCAAAATCTTACCTATTTCTTCACTTTCTACCACAACTAAAAAACTACTTTCTCAGTATCCAAACACGGTTGAATTTACAAGAACATCTACATGTGTTTTCTTCTTAAAAAAATGCAGAGCACGATGCACGGTAAAAGTTTTGGTCTTTTGTTGCTTTATCAACTTGCATAAAAAATTGAATAAAGTAAACAGGTTTCCATTTCCAGAAACCCACCTGGCTTTTCTTTATTTCAAACTTTTTTATTATATTCTGTATTAATTGTATCCTTTTTCTTGATCTTATAATCGTGATTATTGCATGGTGATGCTTTATCAACTTGCACACTATTTTTACCCTACGAATGAATACACAACTCTCCAAACCATCAGAGCAAAGAAATAACACAACTGCAAAAAGGGAACAGAAGCCCAACACATCTCTTGCATATAAGGTATCATCTTGACATTGTTCCTAGAGTTCTACCTACTGGTAATTTTTCAAATATGGGAACTATGTTAAATATCACGTATACCACTTTCAAGATAAAGGATTTTCTACACTCTATTCTGTTCTCCGTCTCTGAAATTCTAGTAAGGTTTCATAATTTGAAGAATTTATGCATGACAATTGAAAAACAACAGAAGAATAAATATTACCTTGCGATGCTACTGCCTGTACAGCAGTTAACACTGATCCCCTTAAATCTCCTTCTGCGGCAAATTTGTCCACAATACTTCATACTGCTCCTATTAGAGCCCATCCTGGAGAAATTTTTGCCGCAACGTGCCACGGTGCTCCCCATGGCGGACATTTTGCTGCTGGTGGTACTTGCATTCTTAATAATGAGGTTGATGAATTATAAAATGTACTAGTCAAGCACTTGGAAATGACAATGAAAGTGGTATGTTCGAGCACTTGTAAATGCTAAGGTTTGTGTCACTAGTTTGCAAAATCACCGATAATATGTATTTGAAAATAAGTTCCTCCTCTCATGGAGGAGTCAGCTTAAGGCTTCATCTGTGCTTTGGCCTCAGTATATTGCCAATGGTTGTATGTGTCTCCCTATGTATCATTAAAATTCCTACTATCAAAAGTAAAACACATGTGTACCCTTTCTTTTAAATCCAGCTTTCGAATTCAGGCTAGCTCGAATGATATGTAAAGTTAAATTATTTTTAAGTTGAATTTGAATATCAATTTATTGATTTTGAGTCAATCTCAGTCTGAATTCGAAACTGAATCTTTTTCAAAGTCAATGCGGAACAAATCTAACCGTTGCAAGTGGTTGATCATTATTTGTTTTATCTTTCCATATGGCTTCATATGGCCCAACCTTATTGTTTGGGTAAAGTTATTTTTCCTTTCTATCTGGCAAGCCCGCCAGGATCAATCTTTTTGGGCATATCCAATTTAGACAGTCTTGTCCCAAAAGATAGTTTGAATAATAATGAATAAGTTTCATACATAAGAATATATGAGTTAAAATCCCTTTTTGTAATATTTTAATATGAGACTTTTTTTTGGACTCGAGGTTTAATATGTTCATTATTGTGATGTGATTGATTCAATTTAAAAAAAATGACCCAGCTCAAACAAAAAAAAATTAAGGTAGATTCTTTTCAGTGTATTTGACAATAACAATTAGTTAATTTCCAGTTGAGTTTTTATATAATTATCTGAGAATGTTCATGTACATATAGCAGCTGTAAGATAAACACCATGGGAAACATTTTTCTTCCTCATCAAACACAAACGAGAAAATTACATAGTATATTGATCTTCTCTCCAAACGTTCTGATCATGCTTCCATTTTCAACCGATTCAGCTCAATTTTTCAAGCCTTTTTACGGTGAAAAGAATCACTTCTTTTGGAGAAGTTCTTCTTCCTAACATCAATAGGCAAATTTCATGCATTGGTTAGGGGATAATAAAATATTTGTTAAATAGTCTTTCACTTCCTAAACTATTAAAACGTGTATTGAGAACAATAAACAATGGTGGAGCAAACAGGGAGAGATGCATAACATTTGGGCTGATTAAACAATATGATGACAGTAGACTAGACTATATATAAGACTAGAATATTTGAAGATTTAACTTTGACTTATTTTTCTTATTTTGAAAAGTTTATCTCAATCTCACCAACGCCTTTCTTGGCCAAAAGTTGACTACACATTCTTGATTTATATATCTTTCTTACTTGATCTTATGTTTTCATTGAGAGATTTTATTATGTAAATTTTTTCCTTCTATATTAGAAATTGTAAAAGGGTAAATGAAAACATCAAAACCTTGTCCATTTAGAACAATCCAAGTTTCAAAACTTGTTCAAAACCTTGAGCTGGCTGGTTCATGTATCATCAAAAGTCAGAGTTAGCTGTACCAATAAATCTGACAAGTTACCATTTATACCGCGAAAGCAAAAGCATCAGACAAGCCAAGCATCAAAGAGTAGCCACGGCGTTGAATATTAAAATAATTTGGTTGAAAAATGGGAGGACAAGGATACAGATTAGGTGAAGATCAGGTGGGATGAGATCGAGATAGGAAGTCAAAAGCTTCCTTAATAAGTAAATAAAAAATCTAATATAATAATATTATAGTCCAAGGCTTTCATTTCATATGTAAACATATAATAAAAATCTTTTAAATTACTATCGAAATGGCTTGACATTAATTATTAAATTATATAGTTAGACTAACTACTCCGAATTAGGGTTTAATTTGATTTGAGTTATTGGAATTCAAATTCAAGGTTTAATCAAATGAATCAAGTTTCATGTCAGAATAAACCAAAACTGTGTTCAATGAAGAAGATTGAAAAAATTAATTATTTAAAAACGATGCCACATTTATTTACACTTGTGGTTCATTTGTCACTATCTTAACTAAACATTCCTTTACCGTCTTATAATATCTTACTCAGCTCAATAATAGGTTTTATTTATTTAAATCAAGTCTTCCATGGCTGGTCAATATGGGAAAAACCAGCTGTACAACTTCTGTCATACATTGTAATGTAACCGGTTTGAACTTTGTAGAGATGCTTTACATTTCCAATATTATTATTCATCTTATTGATAACTATTCGATAATACTATATAATAGTTTGAATAAGTCTGAATTTGAATTGAATCTAAATATTATATCTTCAATCCAGGTTTGAGTCGGTCTCGTGGTTAGCATGATCCAAGTTGAATCCACTCCAATTTGAGACATTGCCTAATTATTGGTGATGATGATGGTATTTCACAATAATTTTAAAATCGGACTATACCAATCGATTCAATCAGTTGAATCAAGAACTGACTCCAAGTTCGGTTTAGTTAACACAAAAAGCCAATTTCTTCATTGACTCAATCAAACTCGATCAAAATCAGATTGACCGGATGACTAATTGGTATGTCAGGTTCCATACTTTGAAGAATTTACTCAAGGCAATTGAAATGCAACAACGAAAGAGAAACCTCCTTTTTGCTGGTGCTGTTTCAGACTTGGAAGATCGAATTCAAGCTCCTGCCATTGAAGGAATTGCTCAGACTAATTTGGAATTTAAGGGTAAAACCATTAAATGTCTTGATGAGCTTGATGAGTCAAATTTAGTAGTTGAAGAACTTGAAAATGAAATTTTCAGGTTGTGCTTGGAAGTTCCTCCAGCTCAATAAACTCCATAGCCAAACCTTGTTGAGGATATCAAGATTTTCATATTCGGATCAAATATTAACCCAATGAAAGGGTCATTTTAAATCTATCAACAATTTAACTAATTGATCTCAATCAAATTAATGTATTATTTTAATATATTAAAATATTATTTAAAAAATTCTGTATTTTTTACTCCCTCAAAATCTTTTAATTCTTTAAGGTGACATCAGTATATGAATTTGAAAAACCCAATGGTCACTGTTAATTCAATAAATCTCTATTCCCACTTAAAAATATATATAGAAGTCAGCGAGTTTTAGTCATGCATACAAGAATCATTATTAATTTTCCACTATTACTTCGTGTTAGAAATATATAAGTCCTATATTGGAAAGAAATCTACAAATGTAATGCGTTTTTAAGTTATATTAACTTAATTTATTTTAACGATTGAAATAAAAACAAAATATATTAAAGCCTATAATAAAAATTAAAAAACTCCTGTGAGTCACATAGGTGGACCGACCTATGGGTTAGGCAAGAAGGACTTGTTTGAATAGGATGGGTTAAGCCAAACCCAACTTTAGATGGTTTAGATGGTCAATTGGTGTCCAAATTGCCCAGGGAGAATATCGGAATATATATATATTCCACCAGTTAAAAAAAAAAAAAAAATTGTATGGTATATAACTTTCCACAACATAAGAGATAAGTTGATATTCAATCCATTGATAGCCATAGAATTCAAATGACTTTTTTAGGATAAGATGTGACTACTCATAAATGGTTTTTTCCTTACCAATTTTATGTGTTTTGACAAAGCTTAACGTGGAATCCTCTAGTTATAAATGTATAGTTTACTTATAAATACATCTTATAAGATTTTAAAGAGTAATTAAAATCACTTTTTCAACCATCAATGACATAAATCATCTTTTTTACTCAAAATTAAAAATCCATTTAAAAAAGTAATAGTGAAAGGACAAAATAATAATTTTATTATCCATAAATTATGAAAAAAATAAAAAGATAACTCTTTTACATATCTTATCTTCATGTTTTAGACATTACAATTTGTTTTTTATATATTTGAAAACTTATGTTTAAGTACTAAAACTTTAGTTGCAATTGATTAAAATCTCACCATTATCATTGATTGAGCCACAACACGGAGGTTGTCGAGAATAGAAAAGGTCATGTAACAAAGAGGTGTAATAAATACTAAAGAGAGATTGAACCATGTCATAGAAAGAGATTGCAAGAAAAAGTGGCACTATCGAGTTAGAGTGTTTATGAATAATTGATGGTTAAGATTGACATCGAATGAAGCAGGCTAGGTAAGGGTGATATCAATGGGATAAGTTGTCAAAAGTTGCAATTAGCACTAAATGAAGTTGGAAAATGGGAGATTAACGTATGAGCTAGATTGTCCGAGGTTTTGTTTAATGCAAAATTAGATGTAATAGTGTTATTAGGGTGAGAATGAGCTGAAGATGGTGAAATCGATGTCAAGAGTGGGTGTGGAAGTCGAATTAGCACAAGAGATGGGTTTTCATAAGTGAAAATTACAGCTAGTGTTTGGTGAGAAGAAAAGGGTTGTGAATTTAATATTTAGTATGTTTTTATTTGTTATTTTTGGGAGAAATGTGGTAATTTTGAAAAGTAAAATAATTAAGAAAAATGTGATAATTTACCTTTCCAATAGTATGTTAGGATTCATTTATGTTAATAGAATTTGATTTTGATGGAAACATGAGATTTATGCCATCAAAGGTGGTAAATTGTCTTTGGGGCCATGTTAAAAAAAATGTAATTTACTAGATGAGAAATGATTTGGAATAAAAAATATGAAATATTATTGAATATATTATGTGTTGTGACAAAACTAAGCATGGTTAACTAGTAATTTACAAATTATTTTTCAATGACGATGGATTTTTCTTTCTTTTATTTTAATAAATATCTTACATTAATCACTGACTATCAAACAAAATAAAGGTGACAAAATCACTTTTAAACAATTTATCGATCAAATTGATTTGATCGTACCTTTTCATTGGTTCCATTTTTATTTGAATCTAAAACCACGCTCAACATTTTAATCATTAAATAAAATAGAATGAAGTATGCAATAGAGACAAGTAATGATATTTTTACTGATAGAAAAGTCAAGTGCTTAAAAAGTAAACTTCATGCTACTACTTCGGATTAGACCAGACCATTGAATTAGTTTACTTTCATTTGATTTTGATACTCTCAGAGTTGAAAGTTGAGATTTGACAAGGTAAAATTTTCTAAGAAATTGTAAATGGTTACAATCCAACATTTGTTGTTTTAAAATAAAGATCGAATTGGTGTTTGGACATGGAAAGCCGGCAAGAGACTTTTTCCAGTCAATGCAAACAACAGAACAAGAACAAGCGGTCCCATCTCTCAATATCACTCTCTGAAATTTCTCAAAAAGCATCGGTGTCAGTTTTTTCAATTATATGAACAAGGGTCAGTGCGAAATCGTTAATCAATCTATTTTCATACGCGGGTCAAATCATCTCCTTAAGATTTTTAAATATTGTTTGCAAGAAAACGAGTCTGCAGCAACATCGGTGCAGATGGTGGAAGAAGACCACAACCATTAGATTTCACACTCAAGAAAAAAACCCTACCCTTTTTTTAAACTTTGTCTTTGACATCTTTTGGTTAAGCCGCAGCTGCTGGTAGTCGTAGATTGGAAATCTTTTATCTGATTGAGCTGTTCAGAACCAGACGGAATTGTTCTAATAGAGCACGACCCAATTGAGTTTTCTACTTTTCAAGCTGCTTAATCGATAATGATTTTGAACAACTTTCCTTCATCACAATATGGGCGGGGACTTTCAATTCAGTCTTGTTTTCCTGAGATCAAATCTGTAGCCAATTCATCTTGCAAATCTTCTGGGGAAGATGATGCAAGCTTAGGCATATTTTCTGACGACAACTTGAGCCTCAGAGATGCCTTTGGCCTAGCAACATTTGATCATGGCCATTATGAAACTACCGTCAATTTTGCTTCTGACATTCAACTCTCTCAACTGCAACCACATCATGAAGATGAACCTGTAACAACTCCAGTAGACTTCCTGGAAGTTCAAGGATTTGACGCCCATGCCGTTTTGGATCCTTCAATTTGGCCCTTTAATGAATCAAGCGATCGAATTCCTTCTATTTCGGCAGAACCAAACACTCAAGCTGCAGACGCTGGTATGTTGTTTCAACTTTCTTTCCAATTTTGTAATATCCTAGTTTAATAGTTTGTCCTGTTAACTTTGGATACTCATATGCTATGTAACTAGTCTTGTCTTATCATCTCCAAGTGATTTGGGATATCCATATATATCCAGCACCTCTCTGATTTATATAATGAAAAAAAAAATTTAATCAGTCAAGCTAACTTTTTTAATTTTTGCAGAAGATGTACAAAGGAATTGCTTTACTGCTTTTGTTCCTCTGCATAATGCAGCGCTTAAAGGTGATTGGAAAGTTGCAAGAGAGTTTTTGATTTTGAATCCACAAGCAGTATGTGCCAGGATCACAAGAAACATGGAGACTGCTCTGCACATAGCTGCAGGAGCTAGACATACAACATTTGTGCAGGAGCTTGTAAACATCATGACACCTGAAGACCTGGCACTGCAGAACAAGGTTGGCAATACAGCTCTCTGCTTTGCTGCCATCTCTGGAATCAAAAAGATTGCGGAGGTAATGGTTGATAAGAACAAAAGGTTGTCATTGATTCGTGGCAGCAAGGGAGCTACACCTTTGTGTATGGCTGCTTTGTTAGGCCACAGAGAAATGGTCTGGTATCTTTATTCTGTGACCCAGCAAGAGTATCTAAATGAAGAAGATCGCATTGAGCTTCTTGTTGCAGTCATCAATGCAGGCATCTATGGTTACTCACCCCTTACCTTCACAACTTTCTTATAGTTTTCTTCAAATCTCATTCTTTGTCACAATTCTGAATTAGCTCGAGTTAATTTTTGACAGATTTGGCTTTGGACTTGATTAAAAAACATCCTGAATTGGCTGTAGCTCGAGATGGGAAAAGAGAGACGGCTCTTCATGTATTGGCTCGGAAGCCTTCAGCATTTGTAAGAGGAAGTCAGCTTGGACTTTGGCGGAGGTGCATATACGCTTGTTAGTAACTCCATTACTGGCCATAAATTTCTCACTGCCATTGCAATATTTTTCTCCTTGGCTCACATATGCATCATTCAGTTCCACGTTTCAGGGCAATCCTTGAAAATAAACTGATGCATCTTCAAGCACTTGAATTGGTGAAGCAACTTTGGGAGCAGGTGTTATTGCTAGATGACTATAAGATTGGAGAATTGATTCGAAAACCTTCTCGATTGTTGTTTACAGCTGCAGAGATGGGAAATGTTGAATTCATAAAAATATTAATTCGAATGTATCCGGACCTTATTTGGAAAGTCGATGATCATAGTCGAAGCATATTTCATATTGCAGTGATGCATCGTCAGGAAAACATTTTTAATCTGATTCATGAGATTGGTGCTCATAAAGATCTGATAGCCGCTTATGAAGATGAATATAAGGATAACATGTTGCATTTGGCCGGAAAACTTGCCCCGCCAGATAGACTCAAAATTGATTCGGGTGCAGCTCTGCAACTTAGACGAGAGTTGCATTGGTTCAAGGTCAGTTACTTTTCAATCACAAAACTTGCACAAATGGTTGAATACTAATAAATACAAACAAACTAAAGTATCATCGTATAGACACGATTCATTTAAGCCAATCATATCATAGCCAACCAGTTTTGTTTATACCATTTAGTATTCACTGTTTGTATATATAGTATTACTGAAGAAAATTTGAAATTACAAATGGATAAACTCCAATTAACCATGCATGAATCCTAATGAGCTATTCTTTTGGAAAATTATTGTAGAAAGTCGAGCAGGTTGTTCAACCGTCTTACAGAGAAACAAAAAATTCAGAGGGTCGGACACCTCAAATGTTGTTTTCAGAGGAGCATAGAAGACTTGTACGAGAAGGGGAAAAATGGATGAAAGACACCGCATCTTCATGTATGGTTGTTTCAACTCTTATTGCCACAGTGATGTTTGCTGCAGCCTTCACTGTTCCAGGTGGCAATGACAATGTTACAGGCAGGCCTATTTTTCTACATCAGAGATCATTTTTGGTTTTTGCCATATCAGATGCATTGGCACTATTTTGCTCTGCAACTTCAATATTAATGTTCCTCTCCATTCTGACCTCGCGCTATGCTGAAGAAGATTTCCTGCATTCATTACCAAACAGGCTGATCACAGGACTTGCAGCTCTGTTCATCTCAATAGCCACCATGATGGCGGCATTTGGAGCCACTCTTTTCATTGTTCTCAGTGATGAATTAGCTTGGATAGCAATTCCAATAGCTACCGCTGCTTGTATTCCTGCGACCCTGTTTGCTCTGCTCCAATTCCCTCTTCTTTCTGATATGATTAATCATCTGTACAATTCTAGTATTTTTTCTAGTCCAGGCCATCACTTGTACTAGCTCACTTCACAATAATCTTCTGTTCAGATCAGAAAAGAACACACTCAACAAGCCATTAGCATCTTTTGTTTTTCTAGCTTGTGCTGTTTGTATGGACTAAGATTTCAACCTATTTATACTTATATATAATATTTTATATTGGCTGATCATAAATAATATAATATAATTCGTTGGTTTCTATGCTTTACGATATGTCTAAAACCCATTAACTTCATCTCAACAAAACGGTTTCTAAGTTAAATATTAAACATTAATTAACTTTATTATTATTTGGCTGATCATTGAACTTTTAATTTCGAAGAGACTAGTCCAACAACTCATTTCCAAGACTTTCTATTTCAATATGGGCATATTAAAAAGCATTAGTGTGTAGACTTAAGTTCATTTGCAAAAGTGTATCCTGGATCCTCTCGCTCTTAGCTTGAGATGTTGTGGTGAACAAACTTGGTCAGGTCTCTGGAGATCTTTCAGGAAAAGCCTCGACCAAAGTTCCATTCATTATAGTAAAAGAATTGATGCTATCTATGACACCATCAACGACAATATAAAGTATGTGAGGTACAGGCAACCCTAATATGAAGAAAAAGAGTTGTTTTCTAAGGTTGGCCTGGATCATTACACTATGAACAACAATGTTCATGGTGAGTCGAAAATTGATTTCTTTGATAAAGGCTCAGGTCACGTTCAAAGCCACGGTCACAGTTTTTGCCTCTGTAAGTCCCAAGCTTGGAAACTCAGGCTTTGCAAATGTGTTCAATAAATTCAGCAATCTTCATCTCTTGCATACTAGGCATTATCTTGACATTGCTCCTGGACTTCAACCTACTCTTTTCCTTATCACCTATGCCAATTTCCCAATAGAAGTTCTTCTAAGCCCTATAAGTTTCTGTTGCTGAAATGCTAACCAGGATTCATGGGTTGAAGGGCTTACTCATGGAAATTGAAAAACAAGAAAGGCCTCCTTTTTGCCGCTGTTGCCCCTCCAGTAGCAGTCCACGGTGCAGCTCGTTGGGTGTTGGTTTTTAAGTGTGAAGGAAAGTTTCACTCTTGAACTAGCTTTTGGGTAGGAGAAACCGAATACTACTTTGGAGACCCAACAAATGGTATTAGAACCTAAAGTTTAGAACAATTCCTTCTAAATCCATTGTAGTACAGTTACAATTGAGGGCCGGTTGGCCTCTTTTATGAGGCTCAAATGAAGGGAAGGTTTTGTCAGCCTTACTTCTCAATTCGCCTCCCTGGTTGAAGGGTTAGTGAGGAGTTTCTAACTATCTTACAACAGTTGAGAAACAAATTGGGGTGTCTTGATTTAGAAGGCTCAAATGAAGAGAAGGTTTTGTCAGTCTTACTCCTCGGTCGGCCTCCCTGGTTGAGTGAGGAACAAACTGGGTGTGGAAATATAAATCTGAGCGAACTTTTGAGATGCGAGAGACCTCCCAACACGTAATGGATGCCAACAAGTCATTTACAAGTAGATATATATTTTGTTCTCCAATTCTGTAAAAGACTCTTTCTATGAGGTAGCCGCTGGCTGTTGAATGAAATTCTATTAATTAAAATTCTTCAATATACACCTGTATTTCAGTCTTATGTGATCAAAGGTGTCAATGGTTCGGCCAAGCCTGAAATCCAAATAGTAATGAGTTTTTGGATTGGGTTGACTTATTAATACATAAAGCCCAAGGCTCGGCCCATATTTATATGGGTTTTAATTAGGCCAGGCCATTTAATTAATATTTAAAAAAAAATTATTTAAAATTTTTAAACATAAATTATTTTTCAATTATTAAAACCGAGAATAATACCCGAATATTTTATTTATAATATCTCATTTATAGCAAAGAAATACCGTAATTACATGATGAAAAATATTATAAATTATAATACAGTATAAATTAATTAATTTACATACTATATACTATATATATTATAAAATATAAATAAATATATATTATGATAATATTCAAGTGGATTGAATTTATTTCATATTTGATCCATTTGTAATATTTTGTATTGATAAATAAAATTAAAATTAAAATTATAAACATAAAGAATTATTATTTGTGAATTCAGATATTTTCTGAAAGAGAGTTAATGAGAGAAAATAAGATTAAAAATATAATAAAATAATTGAGATTGAGAGATTTGTAAATAAAAATAAAAATGAATAAAAATTGAATGAGTTTATATAGACAAAAAACAAAATAATTAAAAAAATTTTAAAAAAATTAACGAAGCCAAGGCTTCTGCCATAAGGAATAGGAAAGCAAGACTTCTACCTTATAGTAAAAGTCTTCTACCTTGAGCGCACAAGGCAGAAGGCTTCTACCGACAAAAACAAGAAAAAAAAATATTTTTATTTTTAAACAGTATCGAGTCAGAGTGAGCCAACTCATAGACTTAATATTAAAGCTCGAGACCTGGCTCAATAGACCCATGAGTTTAGCGCGACATGTTATAATATCGGATCAGGTCTTCTCGTGCCATATTTTTTTTTTTATACTTTATATCAAACTTTTATTCGATCTAACCTAGTTGACATATCTACGTATGATGTTGCAGCAAGAGACAATAATATGTTCGTTAGGCTTGCATTATTAAAAGTTTTAACCTGAGGATTCTGTTTCTTGTCAACAAATTAAAATTATGACAACTTTCCTGGAACCAATAAAAAGACTAAAACAAATTGGATAATACCTAAACCCCCTTTGTCGTTCTTGAAAGAATAAGCACCATTTTTTTTTTTATAAATAAAGATTCTGCTTTACTGAAGCTGAATTATGAATGTATAAAGGTTCAAATTGGAATTCAATTTAAATTTATCAAATCAAAATTAAAAGTGGTTCAAATTTGACTCAAATAAAAATAATTTAACTCAAGTTCAGTTTAAGGTTAATTTAAACTTATGTTTCAAATTTATAACTAAAATTTATAGTTTAAATTTGTAATTGATTAATAGAATGATATCATTTTATCTATTAATAGAAAAATAATATTATTTTAATAATTGTTTAATATAATTTGAATCAAATCACAAGTTAAATTCAAATTAAATCAAATTATCTACATATCTAACGTGCAAGTTAAATCAAATCAAACTCTCTTTAACTCAAATTTAGTTTAGTTTAATTCTAAAAATGGATGGAATCTCTTAATTTGAACTTAATTGAAATTTAAATTAAATTAAACTAAAATGGGCTAGCTTTTTAACCCAAGCCAACTTGATTACTGCCCTAACACTTAACACTTAATCCCTTTCACATTACATGTGGACAACTCAATAACCAAACACTAAAATTCTTCCATCTGTATATTTTCTTCTGTGATGCTTCAGGAAGAGACAGAAATAGGTTCGTTAGGCTTGTATTATTCAACATTGACCTGATTGTGTTTCCTGTCAACCTGGAACCAGTAAAAGACAAATACAAATCGGATGATAGCTAAACCCCCTTTGTCGTTTTTGAAATAGGCAGTATAATTTTTTCTTCTTATAAATGGCAGGCAGTCTGAGAAACATGCCTTCACAACGAAGTTGAGGAGCAATAAGGAAAAAACAAGCCATGTCTAACTGGAAGAAGCTTTGCGGGGAGAATAACTGGGAAGGCCTGTTGAAACCTTTCGACAAAAGTCTCTGCGAAACTTTAGTTCATTATTGCAAAAGAGTTGAGGTTGTTTATGACACTCTCCAGCACAGCATAACAGATCCTTCCAATTACGGGAAACCCAAATATGAAGAACAAGAGCTCTTCTCTAAGGTTGGCCTGGAGCATTACACCATAAACAACTATGTTTATGGTGACTCGAAATTAGATTTAATTGCTAAAGGCTTACGTACATGGGTCGGCTTCGTGGCCGTGGCCTCAGATGAAGGGACAAAGCACTTAGGAAGGCGAGACATTCTGATTTCCTGGAGAGGAACAGTGACAATGGCAGAATGGGTAAAAGATATCGAATTTGCTCAAACCTCAGCTGAACCAATTTTAGGGAAGCTCTGTGGAGATGCTCGTGTACATTCAGGCTTTCTCTCCATCTACATGTCAGCTAGATATAAAGTAAATAATTTATCTTTTATAATAACACACAAGGTTTTTTTCTTTTTCTTTTTTTTTTTTCTGTTCAGAATCCAGCAGTTCTTATTTTTACTGTTGTTACATGTCTAGGTTCTTGAAGCAGTTCAGAAACTGGTGAAAGAATACCAGCACGAGGAAATCAGTATAACAGTGACAGGTCATTCTCTGGGAAGTGGGTTTGCTATATTGACTGCAGCTGACATAGTTGCCAATGGCTATAATACTTGCTCTGATCCTTCTTCCATGGCCACTGCAATGGTAACCGTATTTGCCTTTTCAAGTCCTAAGGTTGGAAACTCAGACTTTGTGAATGTGTTCAACAGCTTCAGCAATCTTCATCTCTTGCATATAAAGCATCATCTTGATATCGTTCCCAGGCTTCCACCTACTGGCAATTATTCAACTATGGGAACTGTGTTAAACATCACCTATACTATTTTCCAGATGAAGGATTTTCTTCGCCCTGTTATGTTCTCAGCCTCTGAAATTCTAGTAAGGTTTCATATTCTGAAGACTTTACACATGACAATCGAAAGACAACAAGTGAATAAATATCGCCTTGCAATGCTGCTGCCCCTCCAGCAGTTCACGCTGTTCTACTTAAAGCTTCTCCTCAGGCAATTTTGTCAAAGATGTCCACAGTACTTCTGGCTGCTCCAATTAGAGTCCATCCTGGAGAAATATTTGCCGGAGCAAGTCACGGTGCTCCCCATGGCGCACATTTTGCTGATGGCGGTGCTTGCATTCACAATGATGTGGTTGATAAATTATAAAATGTGGTAATCGAGCACTTCGAAATGGCAATTAAAAGTTGGATCTTCGAGCTGTTCAACTTCAGGCTTCCTAGTAATCCTGGGAAAATAATTATTTTAATTACTCAATAACGTTTGTGTCACCAGTTTGCAGAGATTCCGATAATATGTATTTGAAAATAAGTTCCTCTCTCGTGGAGGAGGCAGCTTGTTTTGGCGTCATTACTGATTGACAATGATTGTATTTTTCTCATTATGTATCAAAAAAAATGTCCGCTATTAAGAGTTAAATGTATGTGTATGACCTTCATCAATTTGAATATTCGAGTTTGAGTTTTCGAATCCAATTTAAAATTTTTTGGATTTTATTAAATTTCAAATTGGGCTTCTTTCGAACTAGGCCCGGAGTTTTTGGTCATTATTTGCTTTCTCTTCCAATATGGCTTCACACTGGATGATAATCGAAATTACATCAAAAAGTTACAATTTGATGAGATCAAACAAGACCACATATTTTTAAATTAAAATTCAACCGTTTAAGTGTGATTCAACAAAATCATGCTTTAGATTAGATTTTGGTTGTTAGATCATACCAAACCAATGTTTTTATAATCAAATTGGATATCGATCCAATAAAAAAGACAATTTGACATAATCAATTGATCGATAGTTAAACTAGTTAATTGATCAAAAATAATATTAAAAAAATTGTTGTATAATTTATAGTTAAATACATAATTTGATTTATTTGACATTAAAATAAAAATAAGTTTAGTTTAATGGTATAGATATTCAAATATGATAAATAAGGTCTTAGTTCAAATTTTCACAATGAGTTTTTGAAAAAAAAATCAAATTTTTTATTGGTCGAGTCAAACTTGGTTTTACACATAATCTTATCGGTTTGATTAATAATTGACAATTCAATCAATCAGACTGGTTGATTTGATTCAATTTTTAAACCCATGTACCAAACCACAATTAGGGTACATTTGGTTTGGAGAACCGTTTATTACCAAGACTAAAAAATGTTAGATTACGTTAAAGATTAATGGATAAATTAATATTTATAAATAATCATTGTGTTTGGTTTCTTATAATAAAAGAGCTTTAAAATATTATTTTACTTAAATATCATTAAAATGTTAAACTAAATTTATAAAGTTGCAGTAAAATTGTAAAAAAGTAAGATTAGATCGGTTCTTTATATTATCTATCACATTAGCTTGAAAATAAATTTAATAATTAATGTCAATAATTAAAAAAAATTATCAATCAAATCAAACACATCTTTAAAGTCAGATAAAAAACGTGCAATATGATCAAATTCGATAAAATTATATATTTTCATTGTAAATCAATGATATTATCTAACTAGATGATTAGTTACCCTTTTTAATAGTAATATTTTAATTTTAAAAATAAAATATTTAGATATAATATAATAATTTATATTTCCAACACTTATAGCATCATTTTTGGAACATAATAATTTACTCAAAACGAAAAAGCTAAATTTAAGAAATTGATGCATTCATACTAAATTAAAATCTGAATGTAAGGGATTGCCTCATTTGCAATTCTGATAGCTTAATTATTAAGTGCAATGCTATGTGTACCCATTTTTGGTACACAATTCATGTACACAGTGATGTGTCATCATGTAATTAGGTGATTTTAAAACATGTGTCATCATGTAATTAGGTGATTTTAAAACATGTATCATCATATGATAAAGAAACATCCAATCACATGATAACACCTCATCTGTGTACATAAATTATGTATAAAAAATAGTTGTACATAGTTTTATTGAATTATTAAAGCATGTTTACATTGCCAACCCAAGAATTTCTTTTAAGTTTGAAAAATTAATTTCTCACATGTCATTCAAATTCATTTGTAGATTCTTTTTTTTTTTTTTTAAGAAATTATAAAACTGCATTATTAACATTTAGTATTAACTTTAAATTATTAATTTATTTTTATTTATATAAAAATTTATCACTTAAACTTTTAAAAATATCAAAAGTCTAAGTAAATTTAAAATATTGTATTTTGTTCAAATTTTTTAAGGTTTATCTGTTATTTTGAAAGCACGAAAAGATATATAGAAATTTTGCAAATTTTAAAAACATCATTAAACTTTCTTAAATTTCTCAGAAAAAATGATATTTTTATTAATATTGCTAATATTTTCAAAATTATGTTTGCCCTCGATATAGGTCATTTCAAAAAGGGGAAATTAGAAAAAATAAAAAAAATAAAAGAAAAAATAAAATAAAAAAAAAAATCTATGTAAAATAAAATTATCATTCTTTCACTTAACGTAATTTAATAATAGAAATGGATGATGGTTGGAAATTCAACAAATCTTGAACTTGAATGGGAAATAATCTTTTGGCCTAATTAAAATATCAACTGGTTGGCCAGCTCAAATTCAAATTGAAGGCATCATATATAATTTATGTTCAAATTCAAACTTATTCTAAGTGGTGTAGAGTAACATTGAAGGGTTATTAATGAATAAATGGTATTGCCAAAAATGATAAATAATGTCAAGGGCAGAGTGAACAATTTTATTAAACAAATAAATGAGTCCAGTTTTGACCGAACAGCTGAGGGAGGGACCAGATCCTTCCCTAGTCTCGAACAAAGCAATAACACTGTTCAAACCGTGTCCGCTTGGATCTGGAACAAAGTTTAGCAAATGATAACATTGATTATTACGATGACCCCTTAAATTACTCCTTGAATGTATCAATTAATGCAGTCAACAATTTCCACTGCCAGCCCACATGTTCTCCACTTCTTAGATGTTTTCACACCAGGTTGCAATCTATCTATCAATTTCTGCATTTGAAAGAATGTCGGTTTAGAGCTTCTATAAGTACGCTGGAGACTAAAGGCAAAGAGAGAAGGAAAACCCTAGAGTTAGACTGAGAAGAATATTGGAGATGTTCAGGAAAAAACCAAAAGCTTCTCAGCATGAAGGGTCTGGCAAGATTGAGAGCGGCCAAGGTGAAGAAAAATCTGGCAATTCACTACGAGCTACGCTTCTCATGGGTCGTAAAAAGGCTCCACCACCAGATCAAGAGGGTTCTCAAGGAAGTGATTCATCTTCTTTTAACTCTAAAACTGGTGCAAGTTACACCACTCGCTTCATGTTTCGTGGCGGTGAGTCAAGAATTTCATCACTTGAAAAAGATAATGAGGATACCACCTGATCAGAATCTGTCACCATCAGTAACTTCTGCAAGTTTTACTTATTAATTTGCACCATATATATTATGTTGTGTACTTGTGTTCATTTGTATCTGTTTATTATTGAATTAAAATGGTTTGTTCAAGGCTAAATCAAAACCCTAGATGTAGATTTTGTCATATAATCTCGAGATCTCTCTTTTTTTTATTGATTTCTATGTAGTCTTTTATATTAAATCTTTCTTTTAGCAAATTAAGATATTATATCAAGTTAAAGGAATGTTGAGCTAAGATGACGACACATGAATACGAAGTATAAATCTAAGCCTCAATTAATTAATATGGCATGGTTTTAAATAATTGTTCTTGACAGAACACGGTTTTGATCTACTCTAATAGATTGTTTTTGAGTTTAAAATGAAGAAATCACTTTAAACATTAAACAAATACATTGATACTCTAACCGATTGTTTTTTAGCTTTGGTAAATACCCTGACTATCAATGGTAAGAACAAATTGATAGTCACAAAACAAAAGTGAAGATGAATTGAGAAAACTGTCAAACTCCCATGAAAGATAACAAAATCACCAAACATACCCAACCACACGTGCCGAGGATCGAATTCTCAAATATAATCCTTTGTTAAACATTAAACAAATACATTGATGCAATCAATAAGCAATAAGGAACAGTGTTAAAGAAAAATATAATCAAGATGTACCCAATAAGCCTATGATAGTTTCAAGCTCACGCGTGGAGTAGGCCTAGACTCGATCCGGGCATTTGCCCTAAAGAAAAGTGAGAGAGATAAACTTTTGAAAATAGGGAAAAATAAATAAATAAACTTTGCTTGGGCCGTAGAAAAAGCCGCTGATCATTATGGGAAGAAAACCAGCTTTTGAATGTTCACAAGTTTACTCCTGTTACGGCCGAAAACCCGGATGAGTATGGCCCCGCTCCACGTGTGCACTTGTGATTAACAATCATAGGCTCACTAGGTACATATAAATTAATTAATATTTGTTCATCTTAAAAAGATGGGAATAGGATCCTGATCTCTTCGTTTATAGAGCCAAGTGTTTCAGTGCTTCTGATTTCTTCATTTTAAAATTCAAAAACAATCTATTAGAGTATATCAAAATTGTGTTCTGTGAAGAACATTAAAAATAGGTAGTTTTCTGAAAACGATGCCACATTAATCAATTGAGGCTTAGATTTATACTTTGTGGTTCACAGGTCATTATCTTGGCTAACATACCTTACCTTCATGTAATATCTTAATTCGCTAAGAGAAAGATTTAATATCAAATCACTTCATAGAAATCCGATACGAACCTTAAGAGAACCATACCTTAAAAGTTAGTTATTGAAATGGGAGAGTCTAAGGTCATATAAACCCCATACTAGTTGCCCATATTTTCTAATGTGGGATCCAAGTCTCATATCTTACACTTAGGATCCTAACATACCACCACGCTCCGCAGCCCCGACGCCCATGCGGGCTGGTTGTGCGCTAGCTTCCTGCTAGCCCTGGGTGAACACTGCAATGCCGGCGTCACCACCTGCGCCGCACGATTGCAACTGGGAAACATGGTGACAACTCTGATACCAAATGATACGAACCTTAAGAGAACCACACCTCAAAAGCTAACTATTAAGATGGGAGAGCCCAAGGTCATATAAACCCCACACTAGTTGCCCATACTTTCCAATGTGGGATCCAAATCTCATACCTTACACTTGGGATCCTAACAAAATCAATAAAAAGAAAAGAGAGATCTCAAGCCATAGAAATGTGTAGGATCCATGCCAAAACTTGGATTCACCGCAATATTTCTCCATAAATTACATGTACGTGGTGAAGTCAGTGTCCTCACAAGAGAGTTGAGATGGAATCCTGGAAGCAGCTTATTGGTGACAAATCCTAGTTCGTTATGGAGAAAGAGTTCAAACTATATATGCACAATGCCAAAGTGGACGGCCATCCCAAATATGAAGAAGAATAGTTTTTTTCTTTTTTCCCCCAAGGTTGGTTTGGGCCTGTACAGTATGAACAAACATGTTTATGCAACTCCAGAGTTTTATTTACTTGTGAGCGAATGTGCATGGAATAAAGTTTGTGCTACCAGTTTGCACGAACACCACTAATATGTAATGAGAACAAGTTCCTCCAGACATGGAGGAGTCAGCTAGCTTGATGTTAATCCTGCTTTCCACTTTTGCACAAAATTAAACATATCAAAATTGAGTTTCAAATTGGCAGCAGTTCAGCAGATTTAGTGCTTTTATACATACATACATATATATATATATATATATATATATATATATATATATATATATATATATATATATATATATATATATATATATATATATATTGGAAACTCAAATAAAAAAAAAAAAAGTCTCACATCTGATAAAATTGAATAAAGTGAGTGGTATATGGGTTTGTATAATATAAGTTTTAATCTCCACACTGGTAGACTTAATATATATTTCCGAAATAATATCAAAGCACGAGTCAAACAGCAGGTTTAACAGTGAAAAGTATTCCTGAATACAAGTAACAAGTCTATAGTGATTGCGCTTGAGATTTAAATTGGACCTTAATACAAGCCAATTTGTTTTGTGTAATATAAGTTTTAATCTCTATATTTATAAATCCAATATATATTTCTGACATATTGGGACAAATCTGGGTCTATGTGAGGATAGGCTAACACTTGCAAGTATATGTTTAAGCCCATCTAAAAAATTTGAGAATGTATAAAAAGACCCACTCTCACGTACACTTGGAATTAGAATACACATGGACCTAAAATAGGAATAAAAAACTTATTTAAAAATACCATGGGCCTAGAATAGGAATAAGAATACATGGGCTTGGAATAAGAATACACAAGGGTCTCAACGGCGGCAAGAAGGAGAAGAAAATTTGCATTTGGAGGTGGTTGTGAAGGAGCAAACTCATTGACGACCGGTACTTAGCTTGACGACGACTCAGCCTTTGGCAGATTAGTAGCCAAAGACAGAAGGGATGAAGTCGGAAACGCAACAACAATCGACATAAGAAATCAAGGTGTGCATTGGCAATATTTCAAAATCTTGGGGTGGCAGTAGGCAGAGAGAAAAATATGTGGGGGGTTTTGAGATTTTGCCAAGGAAACCCTAAGACCTGGAGGGAAATAATAGGTCTTGAAACCTCAAGAAAAAAGGTAATTTAGAGGGCAAAAAATAGTTTTTTTTCAAAACTTAAGGGATAATCCTAAATATGAGTTTAAATAAATTTTTTAAATAACTATTTTACCCTTAGCAGTAACAGTAAAATTTAATAAACAGATGGATATTTAGATTTTTGATAATTAACAGATAAGAAATTAGGTTTGCTTCAAACCTTGTGTGTAAAATAGTTATTTGGCCTAACAATAAAACACTTCATCTTGCAAGTAAAAGAAGATTAAAGTATGTTGACTCACCAAAAAAAATTAAAGTGCGTTGAGAACCATGTGTGCAATTAAACCCCAATAGCAAGCAAGCCAACATCTCTTTAGAACAACTTCTCCATTAACGAGTGAACTCAAAGTGTGTTTTCTAGCACTTAGGAACTAAAGTATAATAATTTTAATGTATTTAGGTGTATATGTGAGATTGAATTGGTTTGGATTTATCCAATCAAAAAGCCCGACCCATTTTTCCAAAATACATACGCCCGTATATGTGACAACGTACTATTGTACATGGGACAACACACAATCGTACATAGTCACACATACGCTTGCATATTGTGTGATAAGGCTTGCGTGTTTGTTCTTATCCATGCTTGAGAATCTGTTACAATCATGAAGTACACAATTGGGAATCAAGGATGTACACTTATACATCCAAAAGGTACAGGCATATGTGATTCCTATACATATAGGCATCTTTTTCACAATTTTGTTCATTCGAAACCCTATCCACATATACTCACATACGCTTGTGCTTCTCCCAAACACCCTGCCTATACTCAAGGTTCTTGCATATTGTAGAATACGAATCCAACCTCTATTTTATTCATGCTTTGTATGGATACCAAGATGTAGGTCTACATTTAGTCTGAAAGTGACTTCAACACTTCTCGCTATCAATAAAAGATGAATGAGTCACTAATGTAAGTATAAATCCTATAAACACCCTATGAGTGTTTATTGGCATGTTTGTGATTTAATTTATCTAAGAGGGCGATCGAACATGGGATTTATGGTATTATATAGTTAATTGAAAATTTTTAATTGCCAATTCAACTACCTGAAAGCCATAAATCCCAACACTTGATCTCTTAAATTTATAGTTCATGATTCAATAATGTCTATACATACATTAAGGGGCAAACTCGAACTCAACCAGCTTGGTTTGAATGATGTCCAACTTAATCATTCTAACTAAATTCATTTAGACGTTATATTTGGTAGCTTAGCTTAAGCTTTAGGTGATATTGTTTATCTCGTTAGTAATATTATTCATCCTGTCAATAACACTATTTGTCTCGTTGATGACCTTTCAAGAATATCTCTAATTAACTCAAATTCATCTCCAATTTGTGTTGAATTTTGCATAATAGATGTGGGTTAAATCTGAGTCAGCTCGTATTTGGACTTGACTCAACTAGAATCCAACCTTATATACATACCAATGTTATATCTTGACATTTTACAATATATTTATAATATTTAATAAATTTCACCATTAGAAAAGAGAAATTGAAGATAAGAAATTTGTTACAAAACCCAAAGTGTAAGTTATTTTTTGAGGCAAAAATAATAAAAAATATCAAATTTGAGTGGTAACTTTTAGTAGACAAAATTTAAATATTCATTCCCTAATAAAATAATCATTCTAATACAAAATGGGAACCATCCCAAAATATTTTGTGTCTAAATCTGACTTCTATATTTTGGTAGATGAAATTGGTTAGACATGACAGGAGGGTCGAGGCAACCGGCGAGCCAATTTAGGCCTCCCATTTTCAACCTAGCTCATGGGAGCGCGGTTTGCCACTATAGTAGGTTTATACCAGACCTCTGGCCATCTACAGATCAGCCTAGCATGATAAGTTACTATAGTGGGCCATTTAAAAAATTAAAAAAATAATGTAGAAGCCAAGCCAAGCCAGTGCTATTAAACAAAGTTGAAGGCTAATCAAACGTGCACTACCATAATTTCGTCCTCTAAATTTATCATTTTGGGATAAAACTAAAAATATCTCTGAAGTTAAATGTTAAGTTTTAGTGAACGAAATAAAACTTTTGTTCTCTAAAATTATTATTCTGAGACAAAAATGAAATTATCCCTAAATATTTTTTTCATAAAATTAAGTGCCTTAAAATTATCAATTAAGACGAAACTAAAAATATTCTTAAAATTGAAAGCAAAAGTTTTGGTGGACGAAATGAAAATTTTATTCTCTAAAATAATAATTTTGTGATGGAACTAAAATCATCCTTAAATATTTCGTCCCTATAATTGAGTGTGAAGCTTTACAAGATAAAATTAAAATTTTGTTTCTTAAGGGGGTATTTGGTTTAGGTAATATTTTATTATCAAAATAAAAAGATTATCTTGAAGATAGATTATTTAGAAGATTACTTGGTATAAATGATTACTATATTTGATAAAATTTGATAGATATAAATAATTATTACATTTGGTTAAAGGTAATAAAAGATTACTAGTAAATTATTTTACTTAAATGTCTTTAAATATAATTATTTTTAAATATTTTTTATATTATTTTTCATATTAATTAAAAATAAATTTATTTTTGTCTAAAAAAATTAATAAATAATAATATAATTATAATAAAATCAAGATTACTTTAGTAATCTTTAAATACTTAAGATGAAGGTGGTAATCAGATTATCACCTATATTACATGTCACGTTAACATCGGTGATAGAAAATTATTGTAATCTTTTATTACTAGCAAACCAAATAAAAGAATAAAAGATAGATTACCAAGGTAATCTTAAAAAATTAGAACCAAACGCTCTCTTAAAATTGGACATGTTAGATAAGGATAGGGCCTAAAACAATAAACAGGATAAAGTCTGGTCAAATATTAAAATAAAATGTGATTCAATACGAGTTCAGTTTTATCATTTTCAGTGGGATTTTTTTTTTCTGGGAAATTTGGATTTTCTATGATGTTCAAGCCAGGAGACGACAGTCTCCCCACTGTAAACATCAAAATGATCATAAAAGCAAGTTGAAACCTCCATTTCGACGGTTGACATACTAGAATTTGTCCTTTACAAGAAGACGACCTCACAGGAGAATTTTTTATTTTGTTGTTTTCTTGTTAGTGTCTTTATGATGTAGTCAGTGGAAAGAAGAGAGTAAAAAATTTGCAAGTGGTGGAACGTCAGCAGGATGTTGGACTCATGTTTCTGTGTCCGTTAAGTTTTCACCGAACCATTATAACGGAACAGTTCTGTCGTTCATATATAAGGCAGCTTATTCTATTTGTTTTCGTATAATGAAAAAATCTTACACTCTTTCTTTCATGATGTTTCTCTTACCTAACTTTTTCCCTCTCAATTTTTTATTTTTTGATTTCAATTCTTTATGGAATCTTTGATCTAAATCCAATCCCTTGCCTTCAATTTACTGTCAATCCTTCTCCCTCTCATGCATTGTATCACTGTATTTATTTATGTTAAAAAGAGATGATATATGAGAATAGGATCTTGGTATCTTTGTTATTGGAATCAAGTGATTAAGTTTCTTTTGATTTCTTCATCTTAAACTCGACAGTTCAGTTTAAGATTGAGTCGTTTTTTCATCTAATTCATTGTTCATCCTATTGATGATTATTTAGCTTTCCAACTATATTGTTTATATTGTACATTAACTTGCATAAGTTTCGATTAGTGTCAAGTTTGGTTCGGTTCAAACTGAATCTACTCTAATTCCAAACATCGGCTAGTTATTGGTGAGCATTATGAAATTTCTTTTTGGTTAAAAAAAGGTTTATCATTGACGATATGTAAAAGTGTTCGGTCAAGCCTGAAGCACGAAATTTTAGTCTGGCACGAATAGGCACAGCCCACTATTGTAGCAGGGCATGCCATGGGCTAGCCCGCCTGGCTTGACACAGTACTGTATATAATATTATTAAAAATTAATAATTATAATATACAAATTGTTTTTTAAATTAACGGGCTGGTTTGTTAAAGGTTTGATCCGGCCCGGTATACATAAAGTCATGTCATGGGCCTTGTGTATTTTTCAAATTGGTCCAGCCTGAAGACCCGCAACTGTACAGGCCCAACCCAGCCCACTAACACCTTTAAAAATGTGTCTCGCTTCATTAGAAAAATGATATTCTATTTCAAAATTTGACTCTTTTATTATTACCAAAATAAATTTATTTGATTTTGACCATTTTTTATTATATTGGGTCAATTACTTGACCCACCCATGTTTTAAGGAGAAGCAATATTATGTGTATTTATTTTTCGGTATTTAAATGACAATACATATAATATGTCATCATGTGATTGAGTGTTACTTCATTTTTAATTCAAAATCATTCAATCACTTGATCATACACATCAAATATGTGTCTATTTATATAATCAAAGTAGATATAGATAGTTTTACTATATAAAGATATGTCATCGTATAAATAAACAAAAATTATATAAATAAAATAACTTTCAGAAAACAAATTGCTCATCACCAAAGTTGGTTTGGGAATCTGCTGGACCAGTATCTCCCCTGACCTTGGCCTTTGAGGATGAGATTTTACCCTCAACTAGGCTGGACCAGTACTTCCTTCAAACTTACATACCCACACCAACTAAATTCGCACGTAAATAATACAAACAAAAATATTTTAGTTCAACTCCTTTTATGGGCCTTGGAAAATATTTGTTGTGTACATAATTCAATTGTCATTGTTGTTTCTATCTTTGTCATAGGTTCTTGAAGCAGTCAAGGAATCTCTCAATCGATACCAAGGCGAGGAAATCAGTATAGCAGTAGCAGGTCACTCTGTAGGAGCTTCACTTGCTACATAAAATGCAACAAACATGGGTGCAAATGGATACGACAAAATCAAATACAAGGTCACAGTCTTTGCCTTGTCGAGCACCAAAGTTTAGAACTCAGATTTCGTCTCACCATTGTAAGGATTGTATTATCTGTTATCTGTTAAGTGCTTTCCGGGTCTCTCAATACTCTGACTACTTGGTATTTCAGGTTTCAAGCTTCGAAGAATTTACTGAAGGCAATTGAAATGCAACACGGAAAGAGTGGCCTACTTTTTTGCTGCTGCTGTTTCAGACTTGGGAGATTGAATTCGAGCTCCTGCCATTGAAGAAATTGCTCAGACTTATTTGAAATTTGAGGGTAAAACCATTACATATGTCTTGAAGAACTTGCAAGTGACAATTTGAAGTAGTCCTTGCAATTCCCCAAGCTCAATAACCTGCCCAGTCGGGCCATGTTGGGGAAATCAAGGTTTCTAGACTCGGACAATATATTAATAATCTGACCGATTAATCATGATCACATCAATGTTACTATTTAAATAAATATAAAATACTATTAAATTTTAAATTACAATAGAGCTTGACCAAAATTGACATTGGCTCGGTGGTCAAGTGTCCATTTTCAGACGCCAAAATGTTGGATTCAACCACCGGCTCCTTCAAAATCTTTTAGTTTTTTACGTGGATGTCAACGGATAGGTTTTTGACTAGGGTAATCCAGCAATCAATCCGCGAACCAGGTAGTTTCAGCCCCAATCCAATTGCCTATATAGGTTTCGGGGCAAGCCAGGACTGAACTGGCCCCGAGTCCCGATCGAACGACTAGTTGAATACAGTTTTTTAAACCACAAAGGTAAGACAAGGGAAAATTGATTCAAGTTTTCAAATAATTTTTTAATTGTCAAATGGTTAAAATTAAGAAATCTATTAAGCACTAATTTATAAACTAATTATGAGTACTAATTTGTATAGTCACGATGATGTATTTTCATTTAATTGGACCATATTTTATCACAAATTTAAAATTTTCTAATCATAAAATCACATATTATCATAAATACATAATTTAATATTCATCTTTAATACACATACGTTTATTAATATATTTTACATTATCATTACATTAAAATAGTTATTTGTTCTCAAGTATTACAACACAACCCAAACCCAGATCTAATATATATTACAATAAAACTATATATATTTATAATAAGTATCAATTTGGGTATCAACAATAATGTATTATCACATGATTAAATAATTTTAAGTGTAAGATAAATAAAATTCAAACACATAACAACAAATTATCGTTGTTGTGTAAATTGATACTCATTATACGTGCAAATAACGCTCCCCCATATATATATATATATATATATATATATATATATATATATATATATACACACACACACACACGTACGTACGTATGTATTTATGTATGATAACTCTAAAAGTCACTAAATTATAGTTGTTATGCTATGTTGCTTCCCCAGTAACAATACCCCAATAAGAAGATTTACCTAGGAGAGTTTCCAAGATTTACCACCGTTCATGTTGAATCTCTTTAGCCTTCCAAAGAACATGACTATAATCAGCATTAGTTTTCCTCCAGCACTCCATCTTCCAACAAATCCATAAGAAGTATCCTTGCAAAAGCTCTCAGGTTTCAATTGCCGTTTACAACTGTACCCAGTTGAGAACCCAACATTCCCATACGCACTGCACATTAATAAATTAATTTTTCATCAAAAAATTTTCCCTATATCCAAAATTAGGAATGGATTCGAGTAAGTTAGCTTAAGTTCAAACTTAAAAGTGTTTGATTTGCCAAGTTTGCGACCTCAGAGAACTCGATTTGGCATCGTTAAAACGATATTATTTTGACTCATATACATTAAAAACAATGTCTTAGTTCACATCTTACCCTGTCCATAACCAATAAAGAGAGATTAATAATTTGTCTCACCTTATAACTTCAAATGTGATGTTTAAGACATTGAAATTGAGGGGGTCTTTCTTAATTCTATCCCTCTCAGTAATGCAGATTATGATGATTGAGATAACAAGGTAAGAGAGTTGTGACAATATCAAACTCTCCCTGAAACTCTTCTTTTTATCATTTTTCCTGAGTTGGCATTTTCTTGAATCTTCTTCTTGATATCTTCTTGGTAAAAATGATATACCAGGTGAGAGATACCTGCATAAGTTGAGTTTAACATATGAATAATATTATATGTATCTAATTTTAAGTATTTAATTAATATTTAAACAATATATCATCATGTGATTAGATTCTTAATTCAAAATCACTCAATCATATGATGACTTATCATTTGAAAACTCAGTTTTATATACGACGATTTAATATAAATTCATGCAAGTTTTGTTTTGCTAATTTTCAAGTTTCTTAGTATATGTTGGGTTAGGCTTCCGTCTATATTAAGATGATCCGAGCAAAACTTATATGGTATTTCAAACCCGGCGAAGTAATATTTGGTTATAAGGAGATGACTTTTTCACATATAACCTATATATATAAGTTGGGTGTCAATTAGAAAGTGTAAGAGGTGTGAAAAGATTGAAAAACAAATGAAAAGTACGAAGAATTTTACATTATTTTTAATGTCCAACCACTACGGATCAAAGTGAAATTTTATATAAAGGTTTGTGACTCATTGTTTTCATACCAAACTGAAAAATTATTATTTTGTTTGGTTTAAATTACGGTTTGAATTAATTAAAAATTATTTATTTTCAAATATTTTCTTCTAAATATATGATAATAAATTATAATTATCTTGAATACGAAATAAACATATAAAATAAATATAATATATATACTAAGTCAAAATTTGGATTGGCCATCTACAACTTCAGCCAGGAACTTCAAGTTCCAAGCTTAACATGGTTGCAAATTTATTAGTCCTGCTCAGGCCTATTAGTGAAACGGAGTCGTATCTAAATCTCACGGGAAGGTTTACAAATCGGTATGACACAACTGACCAAAAAAAGAATTATAATTAAACATTAAAATAATGACCAAAAAAACCCACAGAAACACCGCTCACACTATATTATAGATTGTGCCCCCCCAGGCCTTAAAATTTTGTGGGCTGGCTGGCCCCCTTGGCACAGCCCATTACCTGAATGGGATGCAAAGTATTGTTTTGGATAGGGAATAAAAGAAATGGCAAGATTCTTAAACATGATTCGGTAGGCCATAGACCGTACAAGAAAGTGGGAAGACTTAATTTATCACCAAAATATCTTTTCAAATGGACAGTATATATATCTATATATATATATATATATATAAATGTTATAAAATAAAAAAATATTGAAAGCATTGGTGGGCTCTGCAAATGGACCTATTATGTCTACTCGCACTCAATATATATTTTTTAAGAGTAATATAATATGTATCTATTTTTTATACATAATTTATATATATAGTGATATATCATAATATAATTATGTGATTTTAAAATATATGTCATCATATAATAAAGAAATATCTAATCACATGATAACACCTCATCTATATACATAAATTGTATACAAAAAATAAATGTACATAATTTTATTGTTTTTTTAATGATAATGGATAATCCTCTCTTTACGTGTTATATCATCAGTTTAACACTTCTTACAACCTCACTAATTCAACACCTCTAAATCTTAAACTCAGTAATTTACCTTATAACTTGGATCAACATGATACTCTTATTTCATTTGGATCTCTAAGGATGGATCTCACACCCAACCCTCCGAGGATAGACTTTACGCCCAACTGCCTCCTCTTCAACCAGGCGGATAGGAAACCTCACCCTCATCTAGCCCTCTTGGATGGAATTATATTTTAAGTTGTGCACTTATAGTTAAACCAATTGTTGGTACGCTAAATGCAATAGAATATGGTATATCCATAAGGTTTAATTTGACAAAAATCCAACTAAAGATGATACTTTCTCTCACACTTAGATAATTACACTCAATTATGATTAGAAAAACAATAAAATTATGTGTATATCTTTTTGTTTGTATAATTGATTATACAAATGATATATTATTGTATAATTAAATTATTTTAAATTAAAGATAAAATTAATATTTAATCATAATATAATATATATATATATATATATATATATATATCATTTGTGTAATTAATTATATAATCAAAATTATATGCGTGTATAACTTAAAAAAAAAAAAGAGGGAGAGAGAGAGGAAGAAAAGAGTGAAGAATCTTACATCATAACAATAAAGAGCACCAGCACAGCCGAAGAAAGTATGGAGAGATCGAACACAGATTCGCCTGTGTACCTCGAATTAACCACTTCAAATAAAGAACCAACCACTTTCTGGTAGATACTTAGACCATCCATGGCTGCCGAATTCCATTCCAGGGAACAAAACAAGACAAACTGCACAAACAACAACCCAAAAACAGTAGCTCCAAGATAACAAGAATGAACACCAGACAACAGATAAAAATATCCCATCTCTTTGTGATTTCTCAACATGTTTTCAAACTCCACTCGCCTTGTGATTTTACTCAAAACCCTGATGACAAGCCACAGGCAAGATGGAAACAATGTGTTTCCAAGGAGAACCTGCGGCATTAGAACCCAAAGAAGACCTGAATTCTTCCTGAAAACAATCATATTTTCATTTGTGGGGACGAAACCAGAGTTTGAGAAAGTAGAAACGATTGTGAACACAGAAAATGTTAGTGGGTGAAGACCTTTGCGTTTTAGAATTTCTTTTGCACTTTCAACGAGGCTAACGTAAAGTAAGAATACACTGGTTCCGGCTACAAGAACTACTACAAGATAACCTAATATAACATAGCCCAAAATCTTGATGGAATTATCGAGTGAAGGCTTGAAAGTATTTTTTGTGGAATTCTCGTTTTGTGGACTTGATAAGGAGGCTAAACCAAGTTCAGTTATGTCGTTTTCAATGGGTTTTTTTCTGGGAAGTTTAGATTTTAGATGAAGTTCAAGCCAGGAGACGAAAACCTCCGCACCTATGAACATCAGGATGATCATAAAAACGAGTTGAAGATTGGAGAAAACCTCCATTTCGACGGTTGACATGCTAGAATTTGTCATTGCGGACACAGAAGTGAAGAATAAGTCCAAGTTTTCAGGCTGAAAAGAGGGCGCAGTTCTTGGCTTGGTGACCCTTAACGCTAAGTATCCTACAGAAGAGATAGTTAGGTAGTAATAGAGATGAATCCAGAAGAAATTCACTCTGGAAACAATACGCGACTGCATGAACAAAATTAAACCCCGGAAAGAATGCTTATTGTTCATGTTTAGAGACAGAAAGTTTTGTGGAAGATTAATGTGGGAAGAAGTGAAGAGATCAAGTTGAAAAGTCACGCATTTAGGGTAGAGCCAAGTGCAATTTGAACGTTTAATTGCCTCACTTATGAGACATATTCTATCACAGTACCAAATTGAAGGAAAGAGATTTGTGGGGATAATTAATATTGTGTTGTCTTTTCACTCAAATTATCAAAAATTTAAAGTTAAATTCACACCGAACACAAGTAGAGATTAACCTAAGTTCAATTCGAACAAAAATTTAGTAGCATAAAAAAAAAAAAAGAGTCATCAAAAATAAAGAAAATTCATGAGAACAGATAAAAAATGGAAAATTTAAAATTTTGCCACTGAGTCAATGCCTATACAAAAATGTTGCATTTTTAAAATGTTAGCATGTATACCACAAAACCTGTTGAGGCCCAAAAAAACCACTGTTCACACATGAACCGACATAAGCAACCATGAACCATTGAAGCCGACGACATGAAAAATCAAGTGAAGTAACATTTTCTCAAATCAAACGCTCCATACTTGTGAAAATCACCGAGAATGGCTAACCACAACACACTCAAATAATCAACAGTGTTGACACACCCAAACAATTGACAACGCAATGGTACGCTAGGTGAGTTATTCTTTTCGATTGATGGCATGATTAATCAATTATGATAATAGTGGATTCATTTTTTTGTTAGATTTAGGGTTTGGGTATGAAAATCATGACTAATTCTTTTTGAGTTTGATATGTTTAAGGTGGAGCTACTCCAACTTGAATTTGATTTATTCAAATCAAACACCAACTCAAGACCAAGCAAGCTTAGCACACATCCAACTAGGCTTGGATTCAAGTTGAGCTGAGCTTGATATTGTAACAAATAAAAAAGGACTCAAATAACATCATTAATGTGTATTGGTCAAATCAATATCGGTTTAGTCAAGTAGTATCAAATTTTTTCTAGCTCACGAGTTTGACAGTCCAAACAACTCTCAAACTTGAGTTTGAAAATATTTAACTTTTAAGTTTAAGCTTGAACTCAAGTTTACAAGCACCAAACTTGTTTCAGATTCATTTGAATCAAGCTCGTTTAAGCAAAACTTGTTTTCAACCCTATATCCAACCCTACAAAAAACTTTGTAAGTAACTAATGCAGAGACCATAGTTATGATAATGATATGACAAATTAAAAAAAGTAGGGGTGTTCAAAATAATGTGAAAACTAAACTGAATCATAAAACTATAAAATTGGTTTGGTTATCAGGTTGAAATATTACAAAAACTAGGATTTCGATTTAGTTTTCAATTTATTAAAATTTGAAAACCGGTTTTCAAATTAAAAAATTTTATATTAATTATCTATTAAATTATAATAAAAAGTCAAATATTAATATTTCAATAAAACTATATGAGATTAGAGTCCAAACTCATTTGGCTTAGTATTATCAATAAATTACTAGTAAAATGAATAATATTATTATAAAGATCATTAGTGTTATAGATAAAATAAATAATATTATTAAATAAACTTATAAATCGATTTTAATTAAAACAGTTAAATTAAAATTCTACCTTAAAATTGATTTATTTAAGTCAAATAACTGATTCAAATTAAGCTAATATAGATCAAATCACTTCTATTTGAAAGTCACAATCTTAACCCTATAATCATTATCCAAATAATATATTTAAAACAAAAATAATATTATATAGTAACTATTTAAATAATAACAATAATATTATTTTGTGATATGGTTGAATACTGACGTTTGTGCATATCTTGATTTCAAAAACCGAAAGATTTGGGATGCCAATAACTTTTCATATGATTGGGAGACTGCACGCACCCATAGGCTATAGCTATAAAATTATAAAATACATGTCAATTCAATTATTTATTTATTACTGGATATGCGAAGTCTAAAATATTGGAATGGTACGGATGACATCGAGAAAGAAACACTTTATAATTGGGAATACTAATAAAGAGAAGTCTGATTATTATAAAGGCCAAATACTTATATCCTCCCCAAGGTTTGATAATAAGAATTCCTACTTTATAAGTTAAAAAAAAAAACCAATTTTCTACCCTTTTGTTAAAATCAGCAATTAGTTTTAATAGTCACAAGATATTTATTAGGGAGTAAATGAATAATTTCTCACCATTAAACTTTTAAAATTACAATGTACCCAAAGATACGAATACGAATATATATTATTGACACATTTATTTATATTTGTACTAGTAAACTTTTTATTTTAATTGAAATTAATATAAATTAGGGGTATTAAAATTATTTGATAAACTTTTGGGGCTCAATGTTATTTAGCTAGAGCATTTTTTTTTTTTTTGTATTTTTAATATATTTATAAAACATGGAACAAATTTAATCGGATGTTTGAGAAATTAGCTTTTTGAAACTTGAATGATTACGAATATTTTGTCACACCTAATTATTCTAGTTTCCATAGACAACTATCAGCTTCCTTACTTTGGAAACCTAATTATTGATGCAAGAGGGGATCTAATTTAAAAAGTGCAACCCATGGATTTAATTTACATCAAAGTAGGCATCTAATTCAGGGTTAAATTTGAATTAAATCAAATCAAATTCAAATGTAAACTAACTTAAGTTTGACTTGAATCCTAAATGATAGTTTGAATTAAAGCTCAACCCCATTTAAACTAATAAAAAATATCATTAAATGTCATCGACATAATAATTAGTACAATTAAGGAAATAAATAATATCAGTGACAAAATAAATAATATCATTAAAAAGATAAAAAATATTTTTAGAGAGGATTTCAAATAATCAAATTGAATTATCAAACTAAAACTTTAATTTAAATTCGATTTAAGTTAAGTAGATATCTATTCAAACCAAACTTATTAAATTCGAATCCAACCATTAAAGATGATTGATATGAGAAGGCAAAAAAGTAGAAATGATCAGTGGAGGAATCATGGAGGAGATATGATTAATTAAGTAGTGCACTACCGTGACATCAAATTTCAGTTACCCTTAATTTACACTTTAGATAAGATCAGGCCATTAATTAAAATATTCTGATCACTTGGCCTAAAGCTTGTGCAGATCAAGCATTATAATCAAACCGACCGTATTCACTTTTTTTAGATTTGGTGCGCTTGCACGATTTAAATATAATATTAAAAATTTTAAATATATAAATAATTGATAAATATATAAATTATAGAGTTCAATTATAATTTTTTTAAATCAAAATCAAACTAAGTAATCTCGACTTTACTCGTTTGCACCTTTACATGCCATCAACAAATTATAATTTGACTATAATACCCCAATGTGATCTCCACTATTTTCAAAATTTTTTTTTATACTTAACGGCTTTATACCGTCTTTGACCATACCTCTTTTCACAATTTCTTCCCAAACATGTATATTTGGTTTTTAGGCTTGTATACGATGGATTTTAGAGCAGTGAAAAAAGTTAGGGTTTTATAGTAATACATGTGTTTGATGAGTTTATAGTGTGTTTAATTTAAATAATATTTTATTATTATATATAAAAAATTATTATAAAAATAAATTATCTTAAAAATTATTAAATATAAATTATTATTATATTTGATAAAAATAAATAATTATTATATTTGATTAAAATTTAAAATATTAAATTAATTTTTATTCATTGTAGTTGTGAAAGTGAAACCAAACCAATCATTGAAGTGAAACCAAACCCATCATTGAAATACTACTTATTGAAAAAAAAGCGGTTATGTTTTTCAAAAAAAATTGTTTTGAAAATTATATTAAATTAAATTAAACAGTTTAAATAATCAAATCAAATAAAAAATTATTTTATATATTATTTTTAAATAATTAACCAATAAAAAAATAGGGAGGATCAACTGCCCCTTTTACCTTGGAAGGCCCCATCCTGAAAGCGTTGATCTGCGCTTCCAACAAGGGAATAAGTATAATTTTTTATACTCAATAATTAAAGTCGGTATTGCTCATCATTAATTCATAACTATATGTGTGTATTCTCTGAGTGGCCATTGCCGACCACTCACCAGATATGGGAAATCTTTATTCCCACTTAAATAGCATCACTGGAACTCACCAAGTTTTATGACACTTCCAATTAGGCATCTTCTAGTGCTCGGATCAGTGTGCAACACGACTTGACCTTTTAGCAAAGGGCATGACTTGTGGGGGGTACTGTTATTAATTTTGTGGCCAAAGGACTATTTCCCACCCAAGGTATGCGTTTTTTTCAAATATACACTCGTTAATTTTAAAAATTTCATTTATTCATCTATGAGATGTTAAAATTAACTGAGTTTGTTAGTCATATCATTTTCCTTTCAAATTCTAAAAGTTAATAATTTTCTTTCATCCCAGGTTTTCAAAAATTATATTTTCCCCTAGAGTTTCAAAACCTTTAGATCTCATTTTTTCGATGGTGACCGGCAATCTTCAAGCATCTACTCTCCCTCTCCGATGCCCCTTCTTTCAATCATACATCTCTCGACGTCGTACATCTCTAAGTACCTACGCTTCTTCGTCGAGACGAAAACGACTTATTTTTGTCGACAATGAAGACTCTTTGGTAGACTGCATTGAATATATTTGGCATTTGAATGTAACATGACAATAATGAATGTCAATTTCCCACCATTACTCTATGTTGGAATGTATTAGTCCTGCAAACCAAAGGATTGTTTTGCAAATGGTAGGCTAAGTCAAAGCCAAGTTTAGATGGTCAACTGGTCCTCAACTGCCGTGGGAGAATGTTGCATTATATGTTTTCCACGATAAAAAATAACTCTTTTTTTTTTTTTGGGTAAATTCTTGAATCTTTTTTACAATACATTATTGGTAAAAATGTTGCTATAATTCCGCTAAAGAAACATTGGTTTAAGTTCTATATAATTACCTTAATCGAGAATTTGTTGAATTAGTGAAAACTCAACTTAATCTACCCCCACTAAATAAGGGTAGGTAAATATCTCATCACATGTGAGAAAATTCACCTCATATATAATACTATTTAATTGGCCAAAAAACTATTTTTCACTTAAGTTTTAGTTTAATCCCAAAAACGTATTCACAATAATTCAAAAACTCAAATATTTATCTATAAACTAATTTTTGTTAGAATTTTCTGTTAGAAACAAAGATAAACTCATCATTTTAATAATATTATTAAAATATATATAATTTTATCTCATTCTTCCCCCCTCCCAAGTTTTAAAAATTGACTTTCACTCCATACATAAACTTTGAAGAGTTACCATTTCCCCCCTAGCATTTGAAGTTTTTACGGTTTTTTTTCTCCAACAATCGAAGTCAACTTTCCTCACCCATTTTTCATCAACCATTGAAGAAGAAGGAAGGGCAACCACCAATCTTTCGTTTGATGCTTAGACAACCACCCATTTATCACATTCGAATGACACTCAAGATATGTCACATGATTTATCGATCTCAGCCACGATGCTCAATTCTACAACAACAACGATGGGATGATGCTGGATGACTACAAGAGACATTGGGACAACGATGACAGACGCTAGGACGATGCCAGGGAGACGAATTGCATGAAATATGGGGAGACTTTGGTCAAGATTCGTGCCTCCGAGCATCAGACAAAAGGTGGTGGTCCAAAAGAAGGAAGAGGGATAGTAAAACAATGTCGGTTGCTAGAGAGGGAGAGGTTTTGTTGAAAAATCATATTCGTCAAAGTGTCTTTGTCTCAGATGGTCATGTCATCTTTGTTTGAGACCTCTAATGATCGTCTTTATCCCAGAGAAAGACACTCTAAGAAAGATTTCATCTTTATCAAAGGAAATAGGTTTCGTCGATAATTGGGATATAATCGATAGGGAGAGTAAGTCGAATGAGAGAGCCAACGTGACCAGAGGCAACCGTCTCTGACAATGGTTTGCAAAACCTAGGTAAAAATATTAATTTTTCAAATTTTGGATTAAAAAAATTATGAGATTTTTAATCTGAATGGGGTAAATATAAAAAAAATTTAGTTTTTTTAATTTTTTTTATTAAATAACAATTTTATCTCTAATTTTAATTAAATTTTTAAATAGATAAATAAAATTTTTAACTTTTTAAATCTTACCAATATAATTTTAAAAAGGTATTTAAACTTGTGTGGGAAATTGTTCTTTGGCCTAAACCAAACCAAACCAAACCAAACAATGCATTAGTGGAGGCTGAGCCGTTTCCACCCTCAGGCCCCAGTTGTGCAGTGGTACAGGGTGGAAATTACTTTGGACAAATTCCAGTTAAATTCAATTATTGATGAATCACCCACGTGACACGTAGAAATTAACTTGGCAGTGGAGATTCGGATAACCACATCCACGTAACGTCACGTGCTTTTGGCATCAGCACTTTATTTTTTGTCGCCTTCTTCACCGATTTGTTTTTGTTTTATTTTATTGAAGCAACCATCTATAACTTTTCACTTAAATTTTAATATTGGCCAAATTATTTATCAAAGCCTAGAGCTCGCACCAGACCTATGCTTCCACAAACAAAATAATGCTCCGGGTTGTAACCAAATCGGCTAACACGGTCCTCAAAACCAGTTTAACTTTATTCAATTTAACCAAGATTTATTTAATTTAAATTTACAATTCAACTTGAATTAAGAGAATCAATTTATTTTTTAAATAAAATCAAACTAAATCATACCATTTACCATTCAAATTAAACTAAGGCTAATCTTAATTTTAATTTCATAAATTTAAATTAAATTCAAATTAAACCATTTTTTAATCGACTCAAACTCTAACTAAGAGGTGTTCAAACTTGACTCATTTTATATCCACTTCGAACAATGCAACCACCAATGTGAAGACACCCAAACAAAAGGAAAAAGGTTTAGAACTCATTATTGACTTATTTTGTGTAATAATCTTAAGACCAGTCGTTTAACTCAAAGTTTTCCCTTATTTAATATGGTTAGTTCATACCCGATTCAAGATTTGTTTGGCTCAAATAAGGGTTTCTTGTTATGATTAAAAAAAAGCACCCATAAACTATTTATATAATGAAAATTTTAGGCCTATAAGATAAAACAAGCAGCATCAAAAATCTCAAAATTTTTACAATGGGTTACACAATATAGGGGAAAAAACTAATTGTCAAAGTCCTAATTCAGTGCTTCAAATTTAGAAACAAGCCAGACATCACACAACCTGGTAATTTTCTGTGGTCAAAACAGTTCTCTGTGAAAACTTGGGAGAAACTCCTCCTCCTAGGGGGAGGATATTTACAACCTGCACCAACAACATTTTCAGTTAAAATACCCATTTATTAACGTCGTTTCTATAGCTTCTAAATGAACATATTTGATGAGTAGAAAACACATCGAGCGCAAATTAAAACCCCATGGTTACAAATCTGGTTTAAACCTAATAGAATACCACCATAAATAAAACTAATTGTAATTGCAAGCAAACCTTTAGGTCACTGTATGTACTGGTAGCTGAAAACCGCACAGAGATGGGGAAAAAAGCGGATGAATCAGCCGGAGGCACAACAAATTCCATTGACCCACTGCATATTCAGTAAAGTATAAAGTGAATTTTATTCACTGGGACTGAACAAGAGTGTGTATCTCATGAAGATGAAAGTATAGTATTCACTTGCCTGCGGTTAGAATTATCGATAAGAAGTATCGACCACTCCAGGACAGAATTTCTAGAGTCATACCTGAAAGTCAAAAGGAATGCTAGTGTTTATATGAACATAGCTTTTGTCATGACAGATAGAAGCCATTATAACTTTAAAATCCAATACTCAGAAACTATATAAAATCAAGTTTCTTACCTCCACTCCCCATCAATCTGTCTAACACTTGGTGCCTCCCGAAGAGCAGGGAGAGGTACTGAGATCACAACATTTCGCAGATCAAATATTGATGAAGCTTCATATTCAATGCTCACATAAGTTTCATTTCCAGAAACAGAGGGCCAGCAGTTGACTGAAATATATAAAAATCCACATAAACACTTTTAGCATAGAAAAGGGATGATACACAGAAAAATTCAGCGGATCAATTGAACCCACTTGACAATGGCACCATTGACTCATCAGCACTGTGCATTCTCCACTTCAAAAGACCAACACCTCCTGCATCACCAGCTTGCCCTGTTGGGAAAGGCCTATTAGGGTCCTTCAAGCCCAGTATATTTTCATTGGTGAAGAGTTCTTTGTTCATATTAGGGTGGGTTTTGAGAAGAATGGCTGGATTCCCCCCAGTCTCAATCTGTAAAAACACAAGATATATTGTCATGAAACAACATAACAAATGATACCAGCATAAACTGAAAATCTAGAAATCAATGTCAAACCTGTGGCAATTACATTCCGGTCAAGCATCTATAATTCAAAGAAGAAATGATACAGCAGTAAAATGAAATGGCAGCATCACTTGGACACATATCATCATAATAGAGCAAAGGAAAGTACCTGAACTTGGATTAGACCATCTTCTTGATTAAGAATTTGAAGAGACAAAGTTCCTTGGACATCAAAATTACTCATTCCACCATCTCGTTTCAATGTCACATTGAGTTTCTCCTCAACTGTCAGAGTGACAGGTTCAGTTGATGGTGGAGCAGCTGATCTTGACTTGCCTGCTTTTGGCTTCACATCTTCAAGAATCACTTCACCTTAAGGGGCAAACTCGAACTCAACCAGCTCAGTTTGAATGATGTCCAACTACATCATTCAAACTAAATTCATTTGGAAGTTATATTTGGTAGCTTTGCTTAAGCTTTAGGTGATACTGTTTATCTCACTAGTAATATTATTCATCCCGTTAATAACACAATTTGTCTTGTTGGTAACCTTTCGAGAATATCCCTAGTTAATTCAAATTCATCTCCAATTTGTATTGAATTTGACATAATAGATCTGGGTTAAATCTGAATCAGCTTGTGTTTAGACTTGACTCAGCTAGAATCCAACCTCACATATATCCCAATATTATATCTTGACATTTTACAATATATTATAATATTTAATAAATTTCACCATTAGAAAAGAGAAATTGAAGATAAGAAATTTGTTACAAAACCCAACATGTAAGTTATTTTTTGCAGCAAAAATAATAAAAAATATCAAATTTGAGTGGTAACTTTTAGTAGACAAAATTTAAATATTCATTCCCTAAAATAATCATTCTAATACAAAATGGGAATCATCCCAAAATATTTTGTGTCTAAATTTGACTTCTATATTTTGGTGGATGAAATTGGTTAGACATGACAGGACAGGAGGGTCGAGCCAGCCTGCGAGCCAATTTAGGCCTCCCATTTTCAGCCTAGCTCATGGGAGCACGGTTTGCCACTATAGCAGGGTTTTACCAGACCTATGGGCCATCTACAGATCAGCCCGGCATGATATGTTACTATAGTGGGCCATTTAAAAAATTTTAAAAATTAAAAAAATAATGTAGAAGCCAAGCCAGTGCTATTAAACAAAGTTGAAGGCTAATCAAACATATGCTACTACAATTTCATCCTCTAAAGTTATTATTTTGGAATAAAACTAAAAATATCTCTAAAGTTAAATGTTAAGCTTTAGTGAACAAAATAAAACTTTTGTTCTTATCATTTTGAGACAGGAATGAAATTGTCCCTAAATTTTTTTTTTCGTAAAATTAAGTGCCTTAAAATTATCAATTGGGACGAAACTAAAAATATTCTTAAAATTGAAAGCAAAAGTTTTGGTGGACAAAATGAAAATTTTATCCTCTAAAATAATAATTTTATGATGAAACTAAAATCATCGTCAAATATTTTGTCTTTACGATCGAGTGTGAAGCCTTACAAGATAAAATTAAAATTTTGTACTTTAAAGATATGATTCTAAGACCATATTGAATGCTAAGATTTTCATTCATTCATTCCAAAGCTCATCCGATTTAAAACTGTCTCAGTATTTCCAAATCCCATAGCTGTTCTAGTGTGACCAAGTCAATTTCAACACCCGGTTTGAAAAAAAGAACCATATTTTGAAGAAGAGCCTGAAAATATAGTGTTGAGAAATCGGGCCTTTTCTTTAAAAACAACCTTTAATGTTGGACATGTTGGATAAGGATAGCGTTGAAAATAATAAACAGGACAAAGTCTGGTCAAATATTAAAATAAGAAGTGATTCAGATCGAGTTAAATTAGATAATTTTTTATTTAAATCCAATTTAGATTCAGTTTTACCGTTTTCAATGGGATTTTTTTTTTCTGGAAAATTTGGATTGTATATGATGTTCAAGCCAGGAGACGACAGTCTCCCACTGTAAACGTCAAAATGATCACAAAAACGAGTTGAAACCTCCATTTCGACGGTTGACATACTATTTGTCCTTTACAAGAAGACGACCTCACTGGAGAATTTTTCATTTTGTTGTTTTCTTGTTAGTGTCTTTATGATGTAGTCAGTGCAAAGAAGAGAGTAAAAAATTTGCAAGTGGTGCAACGTCAGCAGGATGTTGGACTTATGTTTCTGTGTCCGTTAAGTTTTCACCGTACCATTATAACGGAACGGTTCTGTCGTTCATATATAAGGCAGCTTATTCTATTTGTTTTCGTATAATGAAAAAATCTTACACTCTTTCTTTCATGATGTTTCTCTCACCTAACTTTTTCCGTCTCAATTTTTTATTTTTTGATTTCAATTCTTTATGGAATCTTTGATCTAAATCCAATCCCTTGCCTTCAATATATTGTCAATCCTTCTTCATCCCATGATACACGTTACTCTAATTTGAATTCAAATTTTAATTGAACGAGTTTAATTTGAGTTAAAAACTATACTTATTTATATAAAATGAATTAAATTCAAATTGATTCATATTCAAACTTCAACTAATCGATCTATAATCATTTTCAAACTGGTCTTGTTTATACTAACTCTAGATCAAATTTGACCTTACTCCTCTTGTGAACTTGTAACTATAAGAAGCTTGTTAGATACATATATGTTTTCTTTATAATATTGCTCCTTTTTAGCCATCCATTGCATCAGTCCATTTATTTATGTTAAAAAGAGATGATATATGAGAATAGGATCCTGGTATCTTCATTATTGAAATCAAGTGATTAAGTTTCTTTTGATTTCTTCATTTTAAACTTAACAGTTCAATTTAAGATTGAGTCGTTTTTTCATTTAATTCATTGTTCATTCTATTGATGATTGTTTAGCTTTCCAACTATATTGTTTATATTGTACATTAACTTGTATAAGTTTCAGTTAGTGTCAAGTTTGGTTCTGTTCAAATTAAATCTACTCCAATTCCAAACATTGGCTAGTTATTGGTGAGCATTATGAAATTTCTTTTTGGTCAAGAAAATGTTCACCATTGACGATGTGTAGAGGTGTTCGACCAAACCTGAAACACGAAATTTTAGTCTAGCACGAACAGGCACAACTCACTATTATAGTGGGGCATGCCATAGGCTTGTGTATTTTTGAGATCAGTCCAGCCTAAAGACCTGTAACTGTACAGGCCCAACCCAGCCACTAACACCTAGGGATAGCAATTTAGATCCGACTTTAAGAGCCCCGACCCTCTCCGACCCTAACGGAGAGGGGATTTCCCGATAAAAATGAGGAAAGGGGCGGAGATAGGGAAGAAAAAAATCTCCGTAATCAGGGACGGGGATCCATGTGTCACCACCCCGCCCCGCCCCGTCCCTCCCTTCCCCTCCCCTCCCCACCCCACCCCATCCCCTCCCCACCCCACCCCCACCCCACCCCCTAAACCTAATATATTGATATAATAATTTCTAAACTATTAAGTTTTAGAAATTTTTACATTATGATTTATTAAAACTATAACTTTAATTTTACTAATTTTTGAATTATCAATTATTAGCTTTTACTAATTTCTAAACTATTAATCTAATATATTAAAAAAACCCGAGAATCTCATTATCATAAAATGTAAATGCACCAAATTAATTTTATTTTAACTTCAAAACTTAGTTAGTCAATTCACCAGGTTTTACACACAAAAAATAATAAATTATAAACTTGATAAAATCAATTGAAATGAATGAAAAATGTTCAATTTAATGTTATTATAAAATTACCCTAAATCACATACATGAAGAGCTATTAATGAAGAGATTGATTATTGTATATTGTTAGATTTTATGAAAACTTTATATTTGAACTAAAATAACAAAGAATATTTTGTAGCTCTTGTAACAAGTAATATTTTGGGAGAATATGATTTATTTTATTTATTGAAATACATAAAAGAATTAAAATTTATATTTATGAGTATGGGGAGGGGATTTTTCCCCGCGGGGACGAGGCGGGGAGAGGATGGGGAGAGGATTTTTTTCCGCGGGGACAGGGAGGGGACGGGGAGAAGATTTTCCTTCGCAGAGAGAGGGCGGGGATTATTTTTTATCCCCGCAATGGGGATGGGGCGGGGACGGGGATTGATATCCCCTCCCCATTGCCATCCCTACTAACACCTTTAACCATGTGTCTTGCTTCATTAGAAAAATGAGATTCCATTTCAAAATTTGACTCTTTTATTATTACCAAAATAAATTTATTTGATTTTGACCATTTTTTATTATATTGGGTCAATTACTTGACCCACCCATGTTTTAAGGAGAAACAATATTATGTGTATTTATTTTCCGGTATTCAAATGACAATACAAATGACATGTCATCATGTAATTTAATGTTACTTCATTTTTAATTCAAAATCATTCAATCATCTGATCACACACATCAAATACGTGTCTATTTATATAACCAAAATAGATATAGATAGTTTTATTATTTAAAGAGATGTCATCATATAAATAAACAAAAATTATATAAATAAAATAAAATTCAGAAAAGGAATTGCTCATCACCAAAGTTGGTTTGGGAATCTGCTGGACCAGTATCTCCCCTAACCTTGGCCTTTGAGGATGAGATTTTACCCTCAACTAGGCTGGACCAGTACTTCCTTCAAACTGACATACCCACACCAACTAAATTCGCACGTAAATAATACAAACAAAAATATTTTAGTTCAACTCCTTTTATGGGCCTTGGAAAATATTTGTTGTGTACATAATTCAATTGTCATTGTTGTTTCTATCTTTGTCATAGGTTCTTGAAGCAGTCAAGGAATCTCTCAATCGATACCAAGGCGAGGAAATCAGTATAGCAGTAGCAGGTCACTCTGTAGGAGCTTCACTTGCTACATAAAATGCAACAAAGATGGGTGCAAATGGATACAACAAAATTAAATACAAGGTCACAGTCTTTGCCTTGTTGAGCACTAAAGTTTAGAACTCAGATTTCATCTCACCATTGTAATGATTGTGTTATCTCTTATCTATTAAGTGCTTTCCGGGTCTCTCAATACCCTGACTAATCGGTATTTCAGGTTTCAAGCTTTGAAGAATTTACTCAAGGCAAATGCAACAAGGAAAGAGCGGCCTACTTATTGCTGCTCCTGTTTCAGACTTGGGAGATTGAATTCAAGCTCCTGCCATTTAAAAAATTGCTCAGACTTATTTGGAATTTGAGAGTAAAACCATTACCTGTGTCTTGAAGAGCTTGATGAGTTAAATTTAGTCGGTGAAGAACTTGAAAGTGACAATTTCAAGTTGTCCTTGCAAATTCCTCACGCTCAGTAACCTGCACCGTCGGGCCATGTGATAAACCAAGAAGGTCAACTCGAATGCCTATCAAGAACTCAAGGTATGAGGATTGAGGCAGAGTAGGACGTGGACTGTGCTGTATGCAGATTATGGCTTAAGAATAGGTCAATAGAAGAATATTTGGCAGCGTACGTGGACGGTGTTGTATGAAGATTATGGCTTAAGAATAGGTCAATAGGAGAATAGTTTTATTCAATAATAGTTGGCTATTTTATTGTCAACTAGTCGTTCCTTTTGTTTAGAGAAGTAGTTGAGTTCTGGGATGTATTTAAACTCTATTGAATAGCAATAAAGGAGAACAGAAATTTCAATAACATTACAAGGTTCATTCTCACCTTAAGTAGAGTACTTTCTTTCAAAATTCTAAATAGCTTTGACTGGGACCAATCATTTGGTATCAGAGCTATACAATATGGCTACCAACAAGGAAAGAATTGAGAATTTAGAAGTGGGTCTTGGGGGACTTCAGGATAAATTGAGTAGAATGGAGTTCGGCGTTACTGACAAACTGCATCAGCTAGAAACTGCCATTAGCAAAATCTCTGAAGTTTTGCTTACAAGGCAAGACCCTCTCCCTAGCAATATTAACGAAGGCAGCGGGCAGACCTCCAATGGGTGTTCTCGTGAAAACACAGAAGGCAGACGACCAATGTTTTCCTCCAAGTTGGCTAAGCTGGAATTTCCCACGTACTCTGGCGATGACCCAACGGAATGGTTCAACCGTGTCAACCAATTCTTTGAATACCAGGGCACTTTGGAAACACAAAAGGTGGCCTTGGCTTCTTTTCATCTAGAAGGAGAAGCAAATCAATGGTGGCAATGGATCCGTCGGGCTTATCAGGAGGAAGCGAAAGAGGTCTCGTGGGGCAATTTTGTAGAAGAATTATGGTCTCGTTTTGGTCCTACGGATTGTGAGGATTTTGACGAGTGCTTATCAAAAATAAGACAAACAGGATCCTTACGCGACTATCAGAAGGAATTTGAGAGATTAGGAAATAGAGTGCAAGGGTGGACTCCAAAAGCATTGGTAGGTACCTTTATGGGAGGTCTTAAAACTGAAATAGCAGATGGAATTCGGATGTTTAAGCCAAAATCCTTGAAGGAAGCTATCAGTTTAGCCAGAATGAGAGATGAGCAGTTGAACCAGCAAAAGAAGGCTACACGTCCAGTTAATAGGACTATTTTTGACTCTTCGCCGACGAAATTGAAATCTGCTTCACCAATGAAACGACTCACTTGGGATGAGATGCAAAAGAGGCGAGCTCAAAACCTTTGTTATAATTGTGATGAGAAATTTGTGCGTGGGCACAAATGCAAAGGACCGCAATTGTTATTGATTGAAGGAAATTTTGACGACAACGAAACAGATGATGAAGAAGGAGATCACACCAACCTCCGAGGTGAACCTGAAATTTCACTTCATGCTCTCACCGGGTGGTCAACAGCTCGAACCATGCGAGTCTCAGCTAAAGTGGGTTCTTCTGAATTGATTGCTCTTATTGATAGCGGGTCAACACATAATTTCATCAATGAGAGGGTAGCCGAATTGTTACGATTACCAGTAGTGCCAACTGAACCCTTTAATGTGAAAGTGGCTAATGGCGATCCTCTAAAGTGCCAAGGCAGATTCGAGAATGTTCAAGTCTTACTGCAAGGTATTCCATTTACTGTAATCCTTTATTCATTACCGCTGATTGGATTGGATATGGTGCTCGGGGTTCATTGGCTCGAACAATTGGGCACGGTGGTTTGTGATTGGAAAAGGATGACAATGGAATTTTCATGGAGGGACCAGCGTCATAAATTGCAAGGAATTGACAATCAACCAATTCAGCCTACGACGATCAAAACAATTGCAAAAGAGATGAAGCAGGAAAATTCCATATTTGCTGTTTGTTTGCAACCAACCAGTGAAGAAACGCCTCAAAGAAGCCATCCGGAGATCCAACAATTATTAGAAGAATTTGCGGACATCTATCAGGAACCACAACAACTTCCACCAGAAAGGAAAATAAATCACTGCATCAATCTCAAAGAGGGGACCGAGCCAATTAATGTCCGACCATACAGGTATGCCTATTTTCAAAAGGCCGAAATAGAAAAACAAGTGCATGACATGTTAAAATTGGGGCTTATAAGGTCTAGTACAAGTCCATTCTCTTCTCCTGTTTTGTTAGTCAAAAAAAAAAGATGGCACTTGGCGTTTTTGCACGGACTATAGGGCTCTTAATGCTGTAACCATCAAAGATAGATTTCCTATTCCAACCATTGATGATATGCTTGATGAGCTTTATGGGGCAACCTTCTTTACTAAACTTGACTTACGATCAGGTTACCACCAGGTACGAGTACACCCTTTAGACATTCACAAAACTGCCTTTCGCACACACAATGGTCATTATGAATATTTGGTTATGCCTTTTGGCTTATGTAATGCTCCTTCAACTTTTCAAGCTATTATGAATTCTATATTTCATCCATATCTTCGGAAATTTGTGTTAGTCTTTTTCGATGATATTTTAATTTATAGCCCCAATTGGACCATGCATCTTGAACATGTTAGAAAGGCTTTTGAAATATTAAGGCATCACAAATTTTTTATTAAGCTCAGCAAGTGTGCATTTGCCCAGCAAGAAATTGAGTACTTGGGTCACATTGTAACCTCACAAGGTGTTAAGGTGGACCAAGGTAAAATCGAAGCTATGCTCAAATGGCCTAGACCCACTAATATTTCTGAGTTGCGTGGATTTTTAGGCCTTACAGGTTATTACAGAAAGTTTGTTCGCAATTATGGAATTATAGCTCGACCACTTACCAATCTATTAAAAAAGGGGCAATTTGGTTGGACGGAAGAAGCTGAGGATTCATTCAAAGCCTTGAAGCAAGCTATGACATCTACTCCAACACTTGCTATGCCTAACTTTACTGAACCATTTATCATTGAATCTGATGCTTCAGGTGACGGGATTGGGGCGGTGTTAACTCAACAAGGGCAACCCATAGCATTCATGAGTCGAGCCTTGGGAGTCACAAAGCAATCATGGTCTACTTATGCTAAAGAAATGCTTGCCATTGTTCAAGCTATTCGAACTTGGCGTCCGTACTTGTTGGGTCGAAAATTCTATATCCAAACTGACCACCGTAGCCTCAAGTATTTGATGGAGCAGCGCATAGTGACACCAGAACAACAGAAGTGGGTATCTAAATTATTGGGGTATGATTATGAGATCACTTATAAGCCAGGAAAGGAAAATTCTGCTGCTGATGCTTTGTCCAGAGTAATAGGCAGCCCTAGTCTTAATACTTTTTTTGTCCCTCAAACATCTTTGTGGAATGCAATCAAGGACGAAGCCAACAAGCATCCTTATATGGTCCGTATTGGCAAGCTTGCAACTGAAAATCCTGGAGCTCCGTATAAATGGCAGAGTGGATTGGTATGTTACAAAAATCGTGTAGTTATTCCTCCTAATTCCCATATTGTCAATCAGCTATTGCAGGAATTCCATGATTCTCCATCTGAAGGACATTCTGGAGTGTTGAGAACATACAAGAGGTTGGCACAACAATTCTATTGGCCATCAATGCATAAGGTGATTCAACAATATGTAACCTCTTGCATTGTTTGCCAAAAGAATAAATATGAAACTTTATCTCCAGCGGGTCTCCTTCAACCACTAGCCATTCCTTGTCAAGTATGGGACGACATCACCTTGGATTTTATTGATGGGTTACCACCATCCCAAGGCAAGAGCACTATTTTTGTGGTAGTTGACCGCCTAAGTAAATCAGCTCATTTCCTGGCTTTGTCACATCCTTATACAGTGAAAATGGTGGCTGAAAAATTTATAGAAGGAATTGTCAAGCTTCATGGCATGCCAAAATCAATTATCAGTGACCGTGATCCCATTTTTATAAGTCACTTTTGGCGAGAATTCTTCAAAATGTCAGGAACGAAACTGCATATGAGCTCGGCCTACCATCCCCAAACCGACGGTCAATCTGAGGTGGTTAATAGGTGTGTCGAGCAGTATCTGCGCTGTTTTGTGTCTCAACAACCTCGAAAGTGGAATTCTTTTCTTCCATGGGCTGAATTCTGGTACAACACTACATATCATAGCTCTATTGGGATGACGCCATTCCAAGCTCTCTATGGGAGACCTCCACCGAGTATTCCACATTATCAAGCTGGGGCATCTTCCGTCGATGAAGTGGACCAAACAATGGTATCACGAAATACCATTTTACAACAGCTCAAAGCCAATTTACATGCAGCGGCTAATCGAATGAAACAAGTGGCAGATTCAAAAAGGAGGGACGTGGAGTTTCAAGTGGGGGACTTAGTATTCCTTAAACTTCATCCTTATCGCCAGCAAACTGTTTATAGAAGAGCATATCAAAAGCTGGCTAGTCGTTTTTATGGTCCGTACCAAATTGAAGCAAAGGTTGGCAAGGTAGCTTACAAACTCAGATTGCCAGAAGGGTCTCGAATTCACCCTGTTTTTCATGTCTCAATGCTCAAACGGCAAGTGGGGGAGACTAATGCCACTAGTACTGAACTACCGCCCATAGCTGATGATGGTGAGATTATTATGGAACCGGAAGCTATTTTGGATGTCAGGTGGGTTAAGAAAGGGTCAAGTTTTGTTGAGGAAAGCCTTGTCAAGTGGAAAAACCTTCCAAAAGAAGAGGCTACGTGGGAAAATACACAAGAGCTGCGAAACAAGTTTATCAACTTAAACCTTGAGGACAAGGTTCCACTGAAAGAATGAGGCAATGATAAACCAAGAAGGTCAACTCGAATGCCTATCAAGAACTCAAGGTATGAGGATTGAGGCAGAGTAGGACGTGGACTGTGCTGTATGCAGATTATGGCTTAAGAATAGGTCAATAGAAGAATATTTGGCGGCGTACGTGGACGGTGTTGTATGAAGATTATGGCTTAAGAATAGGTCAATAGGAGAATAGTTTTATTCAATAATAGTTGGCTATTTTATTGTCAACTAGTCGTTCCTTTTGTTTAGAGAAGTAGTTGAGTTCTGGGATGTATTTAAACTCTATTGAATAGCAATAAAGGAGAACAGAAATTTCAATAACATTACAAGGTTCATTCTCACCTTAAGTAGAGTACTTTCTTTCAAAATTCTAAATAGCTTTGACTGGGACCAATCACCATGTTGGGGAAATCAAGGTTTTAGACTCAGGACAAGACATTGATAATCTGACCGATTAATCATGATCGCATCATTGTAGTATTTAAATAAATATAAAATACTATTAAATTTTAAATTACAATGAAACCTTACCAAAATTGACTAGGGCTTGGTGGTCAATTGTCCATTTTCAGTCGCCAAAATGTTGGATTCAATTCAACCACCGGCTCCTTCAAAATCTTTTAATTTTTTACGTTGATGTCAACGGATAGGGTAATCCAGCAATCAATCCGCGAACCAGGTAGTTTCAACCCCAACCCAATTGCCTATGTAGGTTTTGGGGCAAGGCAGGACTGAACTTGCCCAAGTCCCAATCGAAGGACTAGTTGAATCCAGTTTTTTAAACCACAAGGGCAACATCAGGGAAAATTGATTTAAGTTTTCAAATAATTTTTTAATTGTCAAATGGTTAAAATTAAGAAATCTATTAAGCACTAATTTGTAAACTAAACATAAGTACTAATTTGTACCATCACGATGATCTATTTTCATTTAATTGGACGATATTTTATCACAAATTTAAAATTTTTTAATCATATAATAACATATTATCATAAATACATAATTTAATATTCATTGTTAGTATACATAATTTTATTAATATATTTTACATTATAATTACATTAAAATAGTTATTTGTTCTCAAGTATTACAACACAACCCAAACCCAAATCCAATATATATTACAATAAAACTATATGTATTTATAATGAGTATCAATTTGGGTATCAACGATAATGTATCATCATATGATTAAGTGATTTTAAATTCAAGATAAATAAGATTCAAACACATAACAACAAATTATCGTTGGTGTATAAATTGATACTCATTATACGTGCACATAACAACCCCCAAATATATATATATACACGTGTATATATATATACACATAACTCTGAAAGTCACTAAATTATAGTTGTTATGTTATGTTGCTTCCCCAGTAACAATACCCCAATAAGAAGATTTACTTAGGAGAGTTTCCAAGATTTACCACCATTCATGTTGAATCTCTTTAGCCTTCCAAAGAACATGACTATAATCAGCATTAGTTTTCCTCCAGCACTCCATCTTCCAACAAATCCATAAGAAGTATCCTTGCAAAAGCTCTCACGTTTCAATTGCCGTTTACAACTGTACCCAGTTGAGAACCCAACATTCCCATATGCACTGCACATTAATAAATTAATTTTTCATCAAAAAATTTTCCCTATATCCAAAATTAGGGATAGATTCGAGTAAACTAGCTTGAGTTCAAACTTAAGAGTATTTAATTTGTCAAGTTTGAGATCTCAGAAAACTCGATTTGAAATTTTTAAAACGATATTATTTTGACTCACATACATTAAAAACAATATCTTAGTTCATATCCTATCCCATCTATAACCAATAAAGAAAGATTAATAATTTGTCTCACCTTATAACTTCAAACGTGATGTTTAAGACATTGAAATTGAGGGGGTCGTTCTTAATTCTATCCCTCTCAGTAATGCAGATTATGATGATTGAGATAGCAAGGTAAGAGAGTTGTGACAATATCAGACTCTCCATAAAACTCTTCTTTTTATCATTTTCCCTGAGTTGGCATTTTCTTGAATCTTCTTCTTGATATCTTCTTGGTAAAAAAGATATACTAGGTGGGAGATACCTGCGTAAATTGAGTTTAACATATGAATAATATTATATATATCTAATTTTAAGTATTTAATTATATATTCAGACAATATATCATCACGTGATTAAATTTTTAATTCAAAATCACTCAATCATATGATGATTCATCATTTGAAAACTCAATTTTATATACGATTATTTAGTATAAATTCATGCAAGTTTTGTTTTGCTAATTTTCAAGTTTCTCAGTATACGTTGGGTTAGGCTTCCGTCTATATTAAGATGATCCTAGCAAAGCTTTTATGGTATTTCAAACCCGGCAAAGATTTATTTGGTTATAAGGAGATGACTTTTTCACATATAACCTATATATGTGAGTTGGGTGTCAATTAGAAGGTGTAAGACGTGTGAAAAGATTGAAAAACAAATGAAAAGTAGAAAGAATTTTACATGATTTTTAATATCCAACAACTACGGAGCAAGTGAAATTTTATGTAGAGGTTCATGACTCATTGTTTTCATATCAAACTAAAAAATTATTATTTTATTTGATTTAAATTACGGTTTAAATCAATTAGAAATCATTTATTTTTAAATATTTTTTATTAAATATATGAGAATAAATTATAATTATCTTGAATATGAAATAAACATATAAAATAAATATAATATATGCACTAAGTCAAAATTTGGATTGGCCATCTACAACTTCGGCCAGAAACTTCAAGTTCCAAGCTTAACATGGTAGCAAATTTATTAGTCCTGCTCAGGCCTATTAGTGAAACGGAGTCGTATCGAAATCTCACGTAAAGGTTTACAAATCGGTATGACGCAATCACCAAAAAAACCCACAGAAACACCGCTCACACCACACTATAGATTGTGCCCCCCCCAGGCCTTAAAATTTTGTGGGCTGGCTGGCCCCCTTGGCACAGCCCATTACCTGTGTGGGATGCAAAGTATTGTTGTGGATAGGGAATAAAAGAAATGGCAAGATTCTTAAACATGATTCGGTAGGCCATAGACCGTACAAGAAAGTGGGAAGACTTAATTTATCACCAAAATATCTTTTCAAATGGACTCTGTGTGTGTGTGTATATATATATATATATATATATATATATATATATATATAAATGTTATAAAATAAAAAAATATTGAAAGCGATGGTGGGCTCCTGCAACTGGACCTATTATATCTACTCGCACTCAATATATTTTTTTAATGATAATTGACAATCCTCTCTTTACGTATTACATCATCAGTCTAACACTTTTTACAACCAAACTCGTGGAGTCACTAATTCAACACCTCTAAAATCTTAAACTCAGTAATTTACCTTATAACTTGGGTCAACATGATACTCTTTTTTAATTTGGATCTCTAAGGATGGATCTCACACCCAACCCTCCGACGATAGACTTTATGCCCAACTGCCTCCTCTTCAATTAGGCGGATAGGAAACCTCACCCTCATCTAGCCCTCTTAGGGTAGGCTCATGGACTTAAACCAATTGTTGGTGCGCTAAATGCAATAGAATATCCATAAGGTTTAGTTTGACAAAAATGCAACTAAAGATGACACTTTCTTTCACACTTACATATTTACCTTCAATTATGATGAAAAACAATAAAATTATGTATATATATTTTTGTTTGTATAATTAGTTACACAAATGATATATTATTATATAATTAAATGATTTTAAATTAAAAATAAAATTAATATTTAATTATAATATAATATATATATATATATTATTTATGTAATTAATTATCTGATAAAAATTATATACGTGTATAACTTAAAAAAAAAAAGAGAGAAAGAGAAAGAAAAGAGTGAAGAACTTACATCATAACAATAAAGAGCACCAGCACAGCCGAAGAAAGTATGGAGAGATCGAACACATATTCGCCTGTGTACCTCGAATTAACCACTTCAAATAAAGAACCAACCACTTTCTGGTAGATACTTAGACCATCCATGGCTGCCGAATTCCATTCCAGGGAACAAAACAAGACAAACTGCACAAACAACAACCCAAAAACAGTTGCTCCAAGATAACAAGAATGAACACCAGACAACAGATAAAAATATCCCATCTCTTTGTGATTTCTCAACATGTTTTCAAACTCCACTCGTCTTGTGATTTTACTCAAAACCCTGATGACAAGCCACAGGCAAGATGGAAACAATGTGTTTCCAAGGAGAACCTGCGGCATTAGAACCCAAAGAAGACCTGAATTCTTCCTGAAAACGATCATATTTTCATTTGTGGGGACGAAACCACAGTTTGAGAAAGTAGAAACGATTGTGAACACAGAAAATGTTACTGGGTGAAGACCTTTGCGTTTTAGAATTTCTGTTGCACTTTCAACGAGGCTAACGTAAAGTAAAAATACACTGGTTCCGCCTACAAGAACTACTACAAGATAACCTAATATAACATAGCCCAAAATCTTGATGGAATTATCGAGTGAACGCTTGAAATTATTTTTTGTGGAATTCTCGTTTTGTGGACTTGATAAGGTGGCTAAACCAAGTTCAGTTATGTCGTTTTCAATGGGTCTTTTTCTGGGAAGTTTAGATTTTAGATGAAGTTCAAGCCAGGAGACGAAAACCTCCGCACCTATGAACATCAGGATGGTCATAAAAACGAGTTGAAGATTGGAGAAAACCTCCATTTCGACGGTTGACATGCTAGAATTTGTCATTGCGGACACAGAAGTGAAGAATAAGTCCAAGTTTTCAGGCTGAAAAGAGGGCGCAGTTCTTGGCTTGGTGACCCTTAACGCTAAGTAACCTACAGAAGAGATAGTTAGGTAGTAAAAGAGATGAATCCAGAAGAAATTCACTCTGGAAACAATACGCGACTGCATGAACAAAATAAAACCCGGGAAAGAATGCTTATTGTTCATCTTTAGAGACAGAAAGTTTTGTGGAAGATTAATGTGGGAAGAAGTGAAGAGATCAAGTTGAAGAGTCGTGCATGTAGGGTAGAGCCAAGTGCAATTTGAACCTTTAATTGCCTCACTTATGAGACATATTCTATCACCGTACCAAAATTGAAAAAAAGAGATTTGCGGGGATAATTAATATTGTGGTGTCTTTTCTCTCAAATTATCGTGGAGGTATCAATACAAAAATTTAAAATTGAATTCAAACTAAGCGTAAATAAAGATTAACTTAAATTCAATTCAAATAAAAATTTAGCAACATCAAAAAAGAAGAAGAAGAGTCATCAAACATAAAAAAAATTCATGAGAACAGATAAAAAAAATGGAAAATTTAAAATTTTGCCGCTGAGTCAATGTCTATACAAAAATATCGCACGTTTAAAATGTTAGCATTTATACCACAAAACCTGTTGAGGCCCAAAAAAACCACTGTGCACACTGTTCACACAAGAACCAACATAAGCAATCATGAACCATTGAAGCCGACGACATGAAAAATCAAGTGAAGTAACATTTTCTCAAATCAAACGCTCCATACTTGTGAAAATCACCGAGAATAGCTAACAACAACACACTCAAATAGTCAACAGTGTCGACACACCCAAACAGCTGACAACGCAATGGTAAGACAGGTGAGCTATTCTTCGATTGATGGCATGATTAATCAAATATGATAATAGTGGATTCATTTTATTGTTAGATTTAGGGTTTGGGTATGAAAATCATGACCAATTCTTTTCGAGTTTGATATGTTTAAGGTGGAGCCACTCCAACTTGAATTTGATTTATTCAAATCAAACACCAACTCAAGACCAAACTAGCTTAACACACATCGAACTAGGCTTAGATTCAAGTTGAGCTGAGCTTTAAGCTCAACTCGATATTGTAACAAATAAAAAAAAATTAAAATAACGTCATTAATATGTGTTGGTCAAATCAATATCGGTCTAGTCAAGTAGTATCAAATTTTTTCTAGCTCACGAGTTTGACAGTCCAAACAACTCTTAAACTTGAGTTTGAAAATATTTAACTTTTAAGTTTAAGCTCGAACTCAAGTTTACAAGCACCAAACTTGTTTCAGATTCATTTAAATCAAGCTCGTTTAAGCAAAACTTGTTTTCAACCCTATATCCAACCCTACAAAAAACCTTTGTAAGTAACTAATGCAAAAGACCATAGTTATGATAATGATATGACAAATTAAAAAAAGTAGGGGTGTTCAAAATAATCCGAAAACTAACTGAATCATAAATCGAACTGAAAAATAAGATAACTATAAAATTGGTTCAGTTATTAGGTTGGAATATTACAAAAACTAGGATTTCGATTCAATTTTTGATTTATTAAAATCTGAAAACCGGTTTTCAAATTAAAAACAATTTAAAAAATTTTATATTAATTATCTATTAAATTATAATAAAAAGTCAAATATTAATATTTCAATAAATCTATATGAGATTAGAGTTCAAACCCGTTTGGCTTAATATTATCAATAAATTATTGACAAAATGAATAATATTATTATAAAGATTATTAGTGTTATAGATAAAATAAATAATATTATTAAATAAATATATAAATCGATTTTGATTAGAAATAGTTAAATTAAAATTCTATCTTAAAATTGAATTATTTAAATCAAATGACGGATTCTAACTAAGTCAATTTAAATCAAATTACTCCTATTGAAAATCACAATCTTAACTATATAACCATTACTCAAATAATATATTTAAAACAAAAATAATATTATATAGTATCTATTTAAATAATATATGGTTGAATGCTGAAGCTTGTGCATATCTTGACTTCAAAAACCGAATGATTTGGGATGCCAATAACTTTTCACATGATTGGGAGACTGGACGCACTCATAGGCTATAGCTACAAAATTATAAAATACATGTCAATTGAATTATTTATTTATTACTGGATATGCGAATTCTAAAATATCATAACGGTACGGTAGCAAGGTGATGACATCGAAAAAGAAAAACTTTATAATTGGGAATACTAATAAAGAGAATTCTGATTATTTATAATAATATTATTATAAAGGCCAAACCCTTATATTCCCCCCCTAAGGTTTGATTATAAGAATTCGTACTTTATAAGTTTTAAAAAAAAACCAATTTTCTACCTTTTTGTTAAAATTAACTATTAGTTTTAATAGTCACAAGATATTTATTAGGGAGTAAATGAACATTTTCTCACTGTTAAACTTTTAAAATTACAATGTATCTAAACATACGAATGAGAATTTATATTATTGGCACCTCTATTTGTATTTGTACTAATAAATTTTTTATTTTAATTGAAATTAATATAAATTAGGGGTATTAAAATTATTTTATAAACTTTGGGGGTTCAAAATATTTAGCTAGAGCATTTTTTTTGTATTTTTAATATATTTATACAACACGGAACAAATTTAACGGATGTTCGAGAAATTAGCTTTTTGAAACTTGAATGATTACGAATATTTTGTCACACCTAATTATTCTAGTTTCCATAAATAACTATCAGCTTCCTTACTTTAGAAACCTAATTATTAATGCAAGAGGGGATCTAATTAAAAAAGTGCAACCCATGGATTTAATTTACAGTAAAGTAGGCATCTAATTCAGAGTTAGATTCGAGTTAAACCGAATCGAGTTCAAATGTAAACTAACTCAAGTTTGACTTGAATCATAAATAATAGTTCGAATTAAAGTTTAACCCCATTTAAACTAATCAAAGATGTCATTAAAGGTCATCAACACAATAATTAGTATAATGAACGAAATAAATAATGTTATTAACAGAATAAATAATATCATTAAAAAGATTTCAAGTACTAAAATTGAATTACCAAACTAAAACTTTAATTTAAATTCGATTTAAGTTAAGCAGATATCTATTCAAACCGAACTTATTAAATTTGAATCCATCCATTAAAGATCATTGATATGAGAGGGCGAAAAAAGAGAAATGATTAGTGGAGGAATCATGGAGGAGATATGATTAATTAAGTAGTGCACTACCAGGACATCAAATTTCAGTTACCCTTAATTAACACTTTAGATAAGATCAGGTCATTAATTAAAATATTCTGATCACTTGGCCTAATGCTTATGCAGATCAAGCATTATAATCAAACCGACCCGTTTTCGCTTTTTAAAGATTTGGTGCGCTTGCACGATTTAAATATAATATTAAAAATTTTAAATATAAAAATAATTAATAAATATATAAATTATAGAATTTAATTATAATTTTTTAAATCAAGATCAAACTAAGTGATCTCGATTTTACTCATTTACACCTTTATAATCCGGCAACAAATTATAATTTGACTATAATACCCCAATGTCATCTCCACTATTTTCAAAATTTCTTTTTTTACTCAACGGCTTTATACCGTCCTTGACCAAACCTCTTTTCACAATTTCTTCCCAAACGTATGTATTTGGTTTTTACGCTTGTATAGGTGGATTTTAGAGACGTGAAAAAAGTTAGGGTTTTGTAGTAATGCACGTATTTAATGAATTTATGATGTATTTAATTTAGATAATATTTTATTATTATATATAAAAAATTATTATAAAAATAAATTATCTTAAAAATTATAAAATATAAATTATTATTATATTTGATAAAAATAAATAATTATTATATTTATTAGAATTTAAAATATTAAATTAATTGAAAGTCAAACCAAACCAATCATTGAAATATTATCTGTTGAAAAAAAGGGTCATGTTTCCCAAAAAAGCTGCTTTCAAAATTATATTGAATTAAATTAAACAGTTTAAAAAATTAAATCAAATAAAAAATTATTTTATATATTATTTTTAAAGAATTAATCAATAAAAAAACAGGGAGGATCAACTGCCCCTTTTACCTGGGTAAGGCGCCATCCTGAAACCGTTGGTTGGTCTGCACTTCCAACAAAGGAATAAGTGTAATTTTTTATACCCAATAATTAAAGTAGGTATTGCTCATCATTAATTCATAACTATATATATATATATATATATATATATATATATATATATGTATATTTTCTGGCTGAGTGGTCGTGGTATAATAAATCTTTATTCCCACTTAAATAGCATCACCACGTTTTATGACACTTCCAATTAGGTATCTTCTAGTGCTCGGATCAGTGTGCAACACGACTTGACCTTTATATTAAAGAGCACGACTTGTGGGGGAGGGGGGCGGCGGGGTACTGTAATTAATTTTGTGGGTTATGTAGACCCTGTCTAGAGATTTAGAGTTCGATTTGGTACCACTCAAAAAAATAAATATATAATGTGAATGATCGACTCATTAAAAATCTATGGAGGTAGGCTTAGAGGCTTTGGTTAATGTCTTGTCATATTGCGGATTAACATGGCCCATAAGGCCCACCCCTTTGGAGAGTCTTGCACGACACAATTCATGGAATATGGCAGACTGCATTGAATTTGTTTGGCATTTGAATGTAACATGACAAGGATGAATGTCAATTTCCCACCATTACTCTATGTTGGAATGTATTAGTCCTGCAAACGAAAGGATTGTTTTGCAAATGGTAGGCTAAGTCAAAGCCAAGTTTAGATGGTCAACTGGTCCCCATCTGCACTGGGAGAATGTTGAATTATATGTTTTCCACAATAAAAAATAATTCCTTTTTATTATTTTTTTTTTTTTGGGTCAATTCTTGAATCTTTTTTACAATATATTATTGGTTAAAATGTTGCTATAATTCCGCTAAAGATACAATGGTTTGAGTCCTATATAATTACCTTAATGGAGAATTTGTTGAATTAGTGAAAACTCAACTCAATCTACCCGCACCAAATAAGGGTAGGTAAATATCTCATCACAGGTGAGAAAATTCATCTTGTATATGAGAATATTTAATTGGCCAAAAAACTATTTTTCACCCAAATTTTAGTTTAATACCAAAAACATACTCATAATAATTCAAAAACTCAAATACTTATCCATAAACTAACTTTTCTTATAATTTTCTGTTAGAAACAAAAGTAAAACCATCATTTTAATAATAATATTAAAATATATATAATTTTATCTCATTTTTCCCCTCTTTCAAGTTTTAAAAATAAACTTTCACTCCATACATCAACTTTGAAGAGTCACCATTTCCCCCTAAAGTTTTAGGGTTTTTTTTCTCCAACAATTGGAGTCCGCTTTCCTTACCCATTTTTCGTCAACCACTGAAGAAGAAGGAAGGGCGACCACCCATCTTTCGTTTGATGCTCAGACAACCACCCATTTATCACATTCGAATGACACTCGGGTGATGTCACGTGATTTATCAATCTTAACCACGATGCATGATTCTGCAACAACAATGACGGGATGATGCTGGACGACTACAAGAGACATTGGGACAACGATGACAGACGCTAGGACAATGCCAGGTAGACGAATTGCATGAAAGATGGGGAGACTCTAGTCAAGATTCGTGCCTTTGAGCATCGGACAAAAGATGGTGGTCCGAAAGAAGGGAGAGGGACAGTCAGACAGTGTCGATTGCCAAAGAGGGAGAGGTTTTGCTGAAAAATCATTTTCGTCAGAGTGTCTTTGTCAGACAAAGACGAGTGTTGGAGGTCTCAAATGGTCATGTCATCTTTGTTTGAGACCTTTGACGATCGTTTTTATCCTAGAGGAAGACACTCCAACGAAGATTTTGTCTTTATTGAAGGAAATAGATTTCGTCGATGGTTGAGATGTGATCGATAAGAAGAGTTAAGTCGGGAGGGAGAGTCAACGTGACTAGAAACAACCATCTCCAATGATGGTTTGTGAAACCTAGGGAAAAATATTGATTTTTCAAATTTTGGATTAAAAAAATTATAAGATTTTCAATTTGAAAGGGACAAATGCAATACAATTTTAGTTTTTTAAATTTTTTAATAAATAACAATTTTATTTCTAACTCCAACTAAAATTTTAAATAGATAGATAAAATTTTTAACTTTTTAAATCTTACAAATATAATTTTAAAAATGTATTTAAACTTGAGTGGGACATAGCTCTTTGGCGTAAACCAAACAATACATTAGTGGAGGCTGAGCCGTTTGCACCCTGAGGCCCTAGTTTTGTAGTGGTACAGGGTGGAAATTACTTGGACGAATTCCAGTTTAATTCAATGATTGCTGAATCACCCACGTGACACGTAGAAATTAACTTGGCAGCGGAGATTAGGATAACCACGTAACGTCACGTCCTTTTGGCATCAGCACTTTATTTTATGTCGCCCTCTTCACCGATTTATTTTTGTTTTATTTTATTGACGTCAACCATCTACAACTTTTCACTTAAATTTTAGTATTGGCCAAATTATTTATCAAAGCTTAGAGCTCGCACCAGGCCTATGCTTCCATAAAACAAAATAATGCACCGGTTTGTAACCAAATCGACTAACCCGGTCCTCAAAACCAGTTTAACTTTATTCAATTTAACTCAGATTTATTTAATTTAAATTCAAAATTGAATTCAAATTAAGAGAATTAATTTATTTTTTAAATCAAATCAAACTAAAACATACCGCATTCCATTCAAATTACCAAGACTAATCTTAATTTTAACTTCATAAATTCAAATTAAATTCAAACCAAACCATTTTTTAAACGACCCAAACTCTAACTAAGAGGTATTCAAACCTAACCCGATTCATATCTACTTCGAACAATGCAACCACCAATGTGAAGACACCCAAACAAAAGGATAAAGGTTTAGAACTCATTATTGACCTATCTTGTGTAATAATCTTAAGACTAGTCGTTTAACTCAAAGTTTTCCCTTATTTAATATGGTTAGTTCATACCCGATTTAAGATTTGTTTGGCTCAAATAAGGGTTTCTTGTTATGATTAAAAAATCGCACCCATAAACTATTTATATAATGAAAATTTTAGGTCTATAAGATAAAACAAGCAGCATCAAAAATCTCAAAATTTTTACAATGGGTTACACAATATAGGGAAAAAAACTAATTGTCAAAGTCCTAATTCAGTGCTGCAAATTTAGAAACAAGCCAGACATCACACAACCTGGTAATTTTCTGTGGTCAAAACCGTTCTCTGTGAAAATTTGGGAGAAACTCCTCCTCCTAGGGGGAGGATATTTACAATCTGCACCAACAACATTTTCAGTTAAAATACTCATTTATTAACGTCGTTTCTATAGCTTCTAAATGAACATATTTGATGAGTAGAAAACACATCGAGCGCAAATTAAAACCCCATGGTTACAAATCTGGTTTAAACCTAATAGAATACCACCATAAATAAAACTAATTGTGATTGCAAGCAAACCTTTAGGTCACTGTATGTACTGGTAGCTGAAAACCGCACAGAGATGGGGAAAAAAGCTGATGAATCAGCCGGAGGCACAACAAATTCCATTGACCCACTGCATATTCAGTAAAGTATAAAGTGAATTTTATTCACTGAGACTGAACAAGAATGTGTATCTCATGAAGATGAAAGTATAGTATTCACTTGCCTGCGATTAGAATTATCAATAAGAAGAATCGACCACTCCAGGACAGAATTTCTAGAGTCATACCTGAAAGTCAAAAGGAATGCTAGTGTTTATATGAACATAGTTTTTGTCATGACAGATAGAAGCTATTATAACTTAAAAATCCAATACTCAGAAACTATATAAAATCAAGTTTCTTACCTCCACTCCCCATCAATCTGCCTAACACTTGGTGCCTCTCGAAGAGCAGGGAGAGGTACTGAGATCACAACATTTCGCAGATCAAATATTGATGAAGCTTCATATTCAATGCTCACATAAGTTTCATTTCCAGAAACAGAGGGCCAGCAGTTGACTGAAATATATAAAAATCCACAAAAACACTTTTAGCATAGAAGAGGGATGATACACAGAAAAAATTCAGCGGATCAATTGAACCCACTTGACAATGGCACCATTGACTCATCAGCACTTTGCATTCTCCACTTCAAAAGACCAACACCTCCTGCATCACCAGCTTGCCCTGTTGGGAAAGGCCTATTAGGGTCCTTCAAGCCCAGTATATTTTCATTGGTGAAGAGTTCTTTGTTCATATTAGGGTGGGTTTTGAAAAGAATGGCTGGATTCCCCCCAGTCTCAATCTGTAAAACCACAAGATATATTGTCATGAAACAACATAACAAATGATTCCAGCATAAACTGCAAATCTAGAAATCAATGCCAAACCTGTGGCAATTACAGTGCAGTCAAGCATCTATAATTGAAAGAAATGATGCAGCAGGAAAATGAAATGGCAGCATCACTTGGACACATATGATCATAATAGAGCAAAGGAAAGTACCTGAACTTGGATTAGACCATCTTCTTGATTAAGAATTTGAAGAGACAAAGTTCCTTGGACATCAAAATTACTCATTCCACCATCTCGTTTCAATGTCACATTGAGTTTCTCCTCAACTGTCAGGGTGATAGGATCAGTTGGTGGTGGAGCAGCTGATCTTGACTGGCCTGCTTTTGGCTTCACATCTTCAAGAATCACTTCACCTTCTGCTTTCAGAGATTCCAAGAATTGATTTGTCCTTTGGGATTTACCAAGCTGCATGCCAAAACCCTTAGGAGGAGCTGTGACAGATGAAGGTGGACGACCTGATGATGCAAACATATAAGAGATAATAATTCTCCTCAGTTCAAAACAAATCATCAAGTAATCCAGAAACATTCCATAAAAATTCTACAGATATCTTAAGAACAGAAACAGTATATCCTATCTGCCTAGCCACTCAGAAGGTTTTATCAAATTATTTAGCCAAAACTGCATGTTTATTTGCTAACATACAGCATGTATCTCAACAAAAACCCCAACCCATCCAAAATTAGTAGCATACTCACAGAATTCATTCCACTTAAAGTACACAGACCTTTAGACTTGCTGGAAAAGGGCTCAACATCAGTGCTCAAACCAAATCCAGAACCACTACCGAAACCACTGCCACCACCACCACTAGAAATGCTCATATCACTAAAGCCACTCTCAATTCTTCCAGATCCCATTGACTGCAAGGACATGAAGCCCCCTTTTTCACCTCTATTCTTCTCAATCTGCAGAATATATAACAGTTTCAGATTGCAGTAAGACAGAAAAAACTGCAGAAGGAACTAATTAGAAAAGTAACCACTACAGAATTGTGAAAGAGTACCTTGCTTTTGTCAATCTCACTGGCTTTACGCCTCATGGCATCCTTGGTCTCATTGATCTTGCTTTGCAATACCAGCTTGTGCAACTTCTCTTCATGACTCTCCATCTCACAATACTGCTTGACCTGTGCAACAGTCACATTTTCCTTGTGCCCAAGAGAGATGACTTCATCAAAAGCAAAAATCAGCTCAAATCCTGTCCTGCAAATACCCTCCTCATCTAGAGAGTAGGAATATTCAGGTACCTAAATATATTAAGGCGTACACAACACACCTTTTTTCTGCATAAATGGGATTAACAATCATGGAAAGACATGCACATGTCTGAAATTTTTAATAAAAAGATGTAAAAATAATAGTGGCATGCATCAATAATGGACAAAGGAATCATCACATAATGAAAATACACACAAGAAAAGCAGGTTCCATATACACTTTGCTAAATCCTTTACAACAAACAGAATCAATCTTTCCTATTTAAATGGACAATTGGCAAAAGAAATGTATCAACCTTGATTTAAGAAGATGAAAAGTGAACAAAAAGCAGCCCTGAAAGGATACAAGTTTGGAGAGCAGCCTCAGAGTTTCCAGATCTTCAAGAATGTTGCTCTGCTTATTTGTAACAAGTAGCAAGTACAAAGCTTCTATTGGCTGGTAAACATAGCGGACATTTTCAGTCTCAACATAAGTATGTTGTTTTCCTGTGCCTACCAACTTCGGAAAAGCTGCAAGAAGACCCTCAATTCGTATACGAGACATATCCACAAACTGCCTGGAAACAAGCACTGAAGGGAATAAAGAATGTCAAGAAGAGCAACGAAAAGTACTCACTGTAAAATATTATCATAAACAAGCAAAACAACAGTACATGACCTAGATGCAAACAATATATAAGCAAGTTATTCAAGTGCCTCATTTTTATGTAAAATAAAGTTCATGAATCAACTTAAAGATCTTATAGCAAATTCAGTACATAAATTTTACAAGACTATTACAGTAATGATATTTAAAATTGATTTTTTTTTTTCCTTGAGGCTCTAGAAAACTTTCCACATACTATGACAGGCAATAAGCAAGAAACAAAATATACAATTTGCTTTTATAAATAAAGAAATAACTCACCTTTCCCAGATTTGGTCACAATAGAAGCTGCAAGAACAACCTGTATAATGAATAAAAGACAATAAGAAGTAAATTTTTATTCAAAAAAATTAATCAATACATCATTCTTCCCTCTCCACTAAAGAAAAATTATGAACAAGTGTCTCCACCAAAAAAAGAAAAAAAAAAAAAAGGTTTGAAGAAAGCTAAAATAGTCACAAGAGTGTGACTCTCTAACTCAATGTGATGAGGGGATTCATTGTTCAGGTTACTCACTTGCACACCGAACTGCCTTACATGTGAAGAAGATAATATAATACTCTTATAAGCTTACTTATAAATTCTAATCTTTCTGCTATCCGTAAGCAGCATTGGTTCAAATGACAAGCTAATTTAAGCACATTTTCAAGTGTAGCCTACCCTCACTCAATCTTGGATAATTTGAATCCACTACCAGTTAAAGGTCAGCAAGCTACACCACACAAGCTAGATTCCCTTAACAATTATACTTCACATATACAGATCCAAGGAATACCAAAATGAATTTAAATTTCATAAAATCACATCATTTCATTGAAAATGACGAGAAAACTTACCATTTTGGCTTACGCAGAACCAAACACTACAATAGGAGAACCTGAAACAAGAAACTAAACAAAGTGAAACAATCATATCTAACATTTCAATAATTCAATTTCACGACTCAAGATCCGATCAATTTCCACTAAGATCTTGCTAATCCACACAATACAAATCAAAACTAACTCGTCTGTTTGGTTTCCGAGAAAATGCATTCAATGGAGAGGAAATTATAAAAATTAAGAATTCTCGGATCCGAGATCTAATACCAAAACCAAAAAACTAAACTACGATGAAAAAAGAATACCTTGAATTGCAACAAAGGTCTGAGTGAAAGAGAAGGGTAAATCAACGGCGGATATTTTGTCGCGGAGAAAATAAACGGCTGAGATCAGAGAGGGAGTCACCTGAAATTCGATCTACTCGGCAATTGTGCGTGAAACTCTTCCTCAGTACCAGAAAAAACGTAAGCGAGAGAATTTTCGGCTCGCAGTTTCAACTTACATAATTTGGATGTCAACGAGACAGGCCTGTTCTGTTTTGGGCCGCGGCCCGGATTTTTTCAGTTGGGTACCCGCCTTGTTTTTGGTGGTAGGTTTGGGTTCTAACCAAAGTGGCACAAATACAAATAGAATGAGTCAAGTTCGAGTTAAGGATCATGCTCATGTTTATAAAATAAGTCAAATTTAAGTCAATCTAAATATTTGAATTAAATCTAAAATAAAATTGATTTAAGAGCTAAGTTTGGATCTTATTAATCTCAAACTGAATTTTTTTCAAATCAATTTTAAATTGGGTTTGTTCAAACTTGTCCTTGATCAAATCTAGTCCTATTTTGTGTGAATAAGAATTTGTTTAACTTTATAATTTTTGAATGAGTCAAGTCCAAACAAGGTTTAATTTTAAAATCAATTCGAATCTAAAAGATTTAGTTTGAAATAAAGGAAATAAGATTCAAACTCGGTTCAAAACTAATTTAACTTTAGATTCAATTTTGATTCAAATTTGAATGCTTAAGACTATTTAAATTGACTCGTTTATAAAATAAGTCTGATCCTTGACATGACTAATTCCAACCTTAAACATCAATTGCAAATCAATATCGATGAACTATGTATGTGTATATTCATTCATTAAAAGAGTCTCAAACCCAACTATATGTTATACGAGTAATGTTATGTGTATCCATTTTTTATACACAATTCATGTATACAATGATGTGTCATCATGTAATTAGGTGATTTTAAAACTTATATCATCATATGATAAAGAAACATTTAATCACATGATAACACCTCATCTGTGTATATAAATTGTATACCAAAAATAGATACACATAGTTTTATTGATATTATACAGGCATTATTTTCGTATTTCATAAGGCAAAATGTTTAATCAATCAAAATGTATCATCTCAATTTTTGTGGTATAACTATCTTTAAATTTATCCAAAACGAAGATCAAAGTTAGATTTAATCTGGAGTTTAGACCAAATCTAAATAAAACTCATATTAAAATCGATAAATTAAGATTCAAACTTAACTCAATAATAATTTAATTTTGGATTAAATCTAAACAGATTTGAACTCAACTTATTCTATCCGACTTTTGATTTCTTGGTTTGAATAGTGTATTCCTGTGTGTGTGTGTGTGTGTGTGTGTGTATTCACACATATACAACATCCCAAATTCTTCTTCCTGATAATCCAAATGCTCAAGGCTTGAAGAAGTCGATAAGGCTGACAATCTGGAATTAATGGGTAGCTCAAGAACACCGCGAGGCTGCAAACAGGAATTGTTTGAGCCTCTTGGAATTTTTTCCACAAAGTAACTTGCCGGTTCGTTGGCTATCATCTTTCCCCGAACGTCCCATTAATTTGCACTGCTTTAAAGAGTAAAATCTGCACATTCATGGCACAAATAGTAAATGTTGAAGAAGAAAAATGGAAACAAGAAGCAAAATAATAATTTCAGTGACCAATAATAGAAACAGAAAAATAATACGTTTAGTAAATAATAAAAATTGTCTCAATTCCGCAAATTCATCATAATAAACCCTAATTAGTCAGCATCTCAACCTTATCTCCTTCAAAGATATTGCCTCATAACAAAAAGAATAAAGCTGAAAATGATATTTCTAAACCTTCAATCAAAACGCTAACCCCATTACCATTCCCGGAAGCAATACATATAAGATAAGAAAGCATTATAAAGCTTCAAGTAGTCACATACATGACACCAGGGAGAAGCCATGATATATATGTAATGTATCCCCAGAACCTTCATATGTGTCAGTTTAAATATGCCTAAAAATGGAGGCAGTTTCACGTCAATTCCAACCTATTTTCCATAATCATATATTTGACAATTTACAGGTCTTTCTGCAGGCAGTTCAATGAGAATTTTCAGCTAGAAATTTAAAATTCGGTCCGCACTAATAACTTCACTCAAGAAATTTAGAGTTTGGCGACAAAGGAACAGCTAGGGTTGAAATTCTAACGTAAAATAATGGAGAGAACATAAAAACAAAGAGAAATAGCAGTGCAAGTGATTTCAGGATCAAGGTTTTGTATATTGATCAAACCAAGCATGTCTCAATATCTATTGATCGTAAGAATATATAATAATACTACATGTATAAAGGTCGAGTACTAATTAACATCACTGGTTGAGATGTAGCCAATACAATTTGTCTATGAGCCAAACATTGTGTCGAATACACTTAAAAACAGATGTAGAGTTCGTTAATTTAGCCTAAAAAATGTGTGAAAGCATCCATGTGATCACCAGCTCCTTTTAAGAAAGGTGCATTTGACAGATGAGAGAGACAACCATTCAATAGATTTGAAGAGATTTTTCTTCAATAGAAATCTGAATAAAGAGAGAGACCGAGAGGCAAACTAAAAATATTACATTAAGTTAAAACCATTAGTTTGCACTACAAAATTTTTATTATTTTATTAAAAAGATTAACTTTATAATATGATATTCGATATATGATACAGATACGTGATTTGGGCTTATAACACATTCATTTCTAAGCTAAGAACAACTAGAGCTCATGTTATATCGGGCTGACAAGCACCTAAATAGTACGTACAGTTTCACTAAGGCAACTAGAAACGAAAACATCATTTTCCGGCCAGCAGGATGCCGGTGAGTGAGGCTTCTCCTTGTCTAACATTCTTTTACTTGATTCTGACAACTTGTCCGAACTCTTCCGGACAATGGCAGCAGCCTGTTTCTCACTTCTCCGTCGCGTAACATAATCTTCGGGAAAGACTATACATCCATTGTTATTTCCCAACTGTGTTAAGAAAAGATTCCTGAAAGAATTAATTGGTAAAGAGACTTAGATTTGGAGAATGCCACATGTCTAAAATTTGGAATGCTAGTCATTGGATTTATAGAAGAATACAAGAGGATACTGTGGGCGTTTGGTCCCAGTTTTCTAGTTTTCCTGTTCTTGAGCTAATCTTTTCGGATTCGAGTTGAACTAACTTTGCACAATGTCTTATCTTATGTGCTGAGAAAATCCAAACAAGATAACCCCAAATGATGAACTCACAGAATTTTGTTCTAAAATGTTTCAGAAATTTGTTGAACCGAATATTATGGTTAAGATATGTTCACCAGAATCACATGCAAATCCATCATATTTCTGGGAAGAAGGACCTAATTCACCATATAAGTAGTATTGTATTCAAGAATATATACAAAATTGGTATTTGTTTTGCTATAATATGTATGAGACTGATGCGAATTAATTATGAACGGAAGCTGAATTGTAAAAAATGAGAATCAAAATTATTTATCTATATGGAGTTCACCCCAACAATCAATCATGTGTCAGTTTTGTTTTTTAATAAAATTATGTATATTCAATTTTCAGTATCTAATTAAATATTTAGATTATATATTATCATATGATTAGTTTAATTTGAATTAATTATAAATAAACACTCAATCACATGATAATACATCATCTAAATACTCAAAATTAATTAAATATACAAATAGCATTGCCCTTTGTTTTTATAAAATCTAGGATTTAAGTTCTCCTATAGGTGTAGATGTATAATTAAAAGCAAATACCCGATTAAGTGTTAGTCTACAAGTTAATCGATCTGATTAACTAGAGAAATCGGTGACATTAGTATGATATAATTAAAACTATAAAATGGGTTGAATTGCAAATCGATGTGATTTACCTAATTCAATCTTACTTTAATTTGGTTCACACAAACCCAATTTCTCATTGGTTCTTTGTTTGACCAGTCGGTTTAGTCCAAGTTTCAAAACCCTAACTAGAAATCATTGTTTACCAATTTCCAATAATCCATCTAAATTCCTGATTTGAATTAATTATGAAAAAATGAGAATCAAACTTATTAATCTACAAAGAGTTCACCCAATAATCAAACATGTGTGGTTTTGTTTTTAAATAAAAGTAATAAAGTATATATATTTAATTTTAAGTATTTAATTAGATATCTAAATAATTTAATTACTAACTGGGTTGCCATAGCATTGCTGTTTGTTTTTATATTATATTGGATTTAAGTTCTCCGTTAAATGTAGGTTATAATCAAAAGCAAAGATCTAATTAAAGGGTCCATTTGCAGGTTAATTGATCTATCTTGAATTATATTGGACTTGTCGGTAATCAGTTTGAATATACAGCTTTTTCAATAAAATTATGTATACTGACTTTAATTATACAAATATGTATACACTTATACGTATTATCACATGATTAGGTAATTTTGAATTAGGAAGAAAATAACACCTAATTATATAATGACACATATATATATGTGTGTATATAATTGTGTACCTAAAATTGATACGAATAGTATTGCTCCAGTTTTATAGATATATGGATTATGTTGTTTTAAATGTCAATACATATATTACCAAACCCTAACATGAGAAGAAACGACTTTTTTTCTGATTGAATGTTTATCAAAGTGGAATCAAAGCTGTGGCTGAAATCAACACAGGACCACCGACTGGCCTTCTGGCTTGCCCAAAACTGGAAGGTTGCGAAGAGAAAGCAAAATATGAATGCGCATGCATGGAGTGGTGGCTATCCCTGTCTTCTCTCAATAATTGACCATGTGAACTTGGCGGAATTGGCTTTTACTTCTATATATGTAAACACCTAACTTTTTTCTGTCTCTTCTCTCAATTTATTGATGCTTGAAATTGAAATACCCAACTGGGATCCTTTATTATACTGAGCATTTGTAATGATCTTTGAAATGTTGATGGAGTCATCATATTTATAAGACAAACAAGAAAAGTTAAATGTACCATTACATAAATGAGTATTAGAATCTTAATACAATAAATCTAAACAAACCTAGCATAAAAAGTGGGTGATCATGTGTTTTCGATTTGAAAGAAAGTGACTTATATCTCCTAATAACAATTAACAAATGATGAAAGACATATTTGAGGAGATCATGGGAAAAGGTCATAACTAACAAGAATTCATCTTCCTACAGTTTAGATGGAAAGTCTTCTATTTGCGTTAGCCATTATATGCGGGTTAATCATCTCTTTGATGTTGTTTTCATCAATTTAACTAAGGGAGAGTTTGACCACAAATTTATTATGACTAATTTAAATAAAATTCAAATTGAATTTGAATATGCTAAAAATGTTATATAAAAGTCATCAATAACAGGATGAATTGTATCATCAGTGAGGTGAATAATATTATCAATTAAATATATAATTAAAAGAGGATTTAGTTAAACTTAAATCAAGCTATCGAATTGAGTCTTCAATTCGCATTATACCAAATTCTAATCAAGTTGATGTGGCTTGATTGAGTCTACCATAATCTTTAATTAGTGTCCTCTTACCGTTCATAAACAATGTGAAAAGTCCGTACCAAACATCATTGGAGTGTTGATATTACTGAAAGTGAGGAACTGGGGAAAGAAAGATTTGGTTCTAAAAAGTGATATTGTTCTGGTGTTGATGTTCTTTAAATTGCCACTTGGAAAACACAAATTATTCTATAAGTGACTAGAGAAAAGCCAAATAGGAGATATTATATTATATTATATTTTATATATATATATATATATGAAAGAATAAAATAGCCAAAATTCTAAACCCTTTTTTGGGACGTTTGGTTGGGATTTTTTAAAACCGGAATGTTTGACTTGAAATAATATAGTGGTAATATATTCCTTTACTTTTTTTTTTTTTTTTTAAATCCATCAAATTTTATGGTAAGTACATATTATAAATTTTAATAAACGTGGTTTGCGTGTCCGTGATAAAGTTGAGTAGGGCCGGGTAGACATAAAGACTTCAAATGAACGATTGGATGATTAAGACTTTACCTAATTAACCCTCAAGGCTTTATGTATAAATAATATTAAGATAACGTGGATCCGGTTCTTGTCCTTTTAAAACGCCCATCCACTTAATAATTAATTGATTGTTCATTTTCATGTTTTAAAAGCCGCTTGTTGCCCACTCACAAAATTACAAAATGAGAAAATTTGGCTACCATCCGTGGTTGCATTCAATTTGAGTCACCATTCTAAATTTAAGATTCCATCGAATAATTTGAATTTAAACTAAGAATTATGTTTGTTTTTATAAATAAATTGATTTAAATATTTAATTTTATTTAATTTTGATTGATTCTAAAGTTTAACTCATAAAACTGAAATTGATTGTAAAAATGAATTTAATTCAAATTTATTATTTAACTCAAACGAGTTAATTCACTTGACTCAATAACAATTTATTTATCTAACTGATGATATCAAATCTTTTTTATATTGCTTATATTTCCATTATCTTTTTATTTAAAAAAAAATACAACGGTCTATAACAATTCTAATGATGGGTCTTTATTACACATAATATGAATTTTCCTAAATTTCATATATTAATTTTATTGTACGACTTTAATTGATAATGTTTAAAAATTCTGCTTGCACTTTGTGATGCCTTTTTTATTCAATTGTATTTGTTAAATAAATACATTTGAATTTATATAAATAAGATTTTATAAATATGAAAAAGGTTATGGTGATGTCATCTTTCTTGACTTCAACGGTATATATACAAATACAATACTTAATACTGTTGAGATGTCAGTGCATGTATGAATGGTATTCCACCCACATTGGCACACCGCATTGGACTAATGTCCATGTATTAAAATCCAATAAAATAAAATTTGTATGTCTATTATTATGTAATATTAATGCAAGAAAATAAAATAAATACTAAAAAATAAGACACAAGTTTCTAACATGATTGATCGATGGTGAGAATATATAGATTTGATTTGAGCGATTTTAAAGGTTTTATACTTAACTTCACAGTGTGTGATATTAATTTTTCCTGATCCCTCTCTTTTTATGATTATTTATATTTATAGAAATATAAAAATATATATATTTAAATTAAAATAATTAAAAATTCTTAATACAAATAAGTGTCTGATAATTTAATTTTATTCTAGCTGAATTAAAAAATAATATATATATATATATATATATATATATATATATATATATATATAAAATATTAAAAATATTTTGATTTGGAGCATGAAGATAGCTTACAAATGAGAAATTGAAAAATCCTTATAAAAGATTTTAAATAAATTATTTGCTAAACCAAAGTCTTCTCACTATCTCAAACCGAAAATTCTAAATGTATTCTTTGTTGGTTGTTGGATAGGAAGAAATTAACCTAACACTTAGGAGATATTTAGTTTGTATAAAAATTAACAGACTGTCTTAAAAATTATTGGATATAAATTATTATTATATTTGATAAAATTGATATATATAAATAATTATTGTGTTTGGTTAGAGATAATAAAAGAATATTTGTATATTATTTTACTTAAATACCATTGAATATAATCATTCTAAAATATTTTTATGTTATTTGTTATATTAATTAAAAAAAGTATTTTTATCCAAAAAAAATTAATAACTAAAAATATAATTATAATAAAATCAATAATATCTGAGTAATCTTTTAAGGTAAAAGTGATAATCAAATTATCGTATATGTTATCTATTATATCAATATTAATAATAAAAAATTATTATAATATATTATTATTAATAAATTAAATAAATAATATAAATAATAAATAATAAATTACTAGAATGATTTTTATGAATCTTCAACCAATTACCTCTTTAATTGTTTGTAGCATTCGCTTAAATTCCTTTTTTCGTAAAGAAATCCACAGTCTACAAAATACAGTATAAATTTTTTTTTTTTTTAATTGAGAACCTTACAATTAATTATTATCAAAATATGAAGTAGAAAAAATAGAAATAAAGTTTGACAAAACTTTCTTACGTCAAAGATGATTTTAAATTTTAATATAATTAATCGTAGTAAGATGGGTAGATGCATGAACATTAATATTTAATAAATTGACGCATTTATCAATTAAACATTTATAAATTAAATTAAATTAAAGAACTTAAAACAAGGTGCCATAATAATCTCCAACTCTCTATTTTATGAATTTAAACCTTTATAATTAATTATTAATTAACTTTCTTAACTTTGCTGATATCATAATTATATAATAATACATCTTCACATATTATAATTTATATATATATGATAAGTAATTTAAATAGTTTTAATTAAATATATAATTTTATATTTTGTTAAAATCATGTTAGATTAACTCATAAAACACACTTAAAAAGTTTCAACACGGCTCACATAAATATGGATTATTCCTGTATCTTTTTTATGAGCACAACCCGTATAAATATAAGTTGTACTTCGTAGAGTGTAGATTGTACCTTTTTAGATATGTCTAATTACAATTAAAATACCCCACATGTAATTTTTGTTATCAAGCATTTAATAACTTGTGGAATTATTGAGATTTATGTCTGATCATAATTAATTAACTAATTAATGCTCTAATTATAATCAACTAATTTTAGGAAGCAACTGAGTTCTCATTTTCTTCCACGTGAACTTAATTACTAACCATTAATAAGTATTTAAGATTGCTTGGTTATTCAATAATGCTAAGATTGAATATTCAAACAAATATCTCATTTTCATAATCTATTTTTAGATTCGAATCAATCATTATTTGATAAAAAAATCAATCTTTAAGTTTTTTTTTTGTAATTAATTGATTAAATCAATGATAAAACTGATGAGTATTTTAATATATATATATATATAATATTTGAAATAATTAATTATTAAAAATAAAAACAAATTATATTGGATTAAAATTAACTAAATGGAAAATGTGGTGTGGTGGGGTAATGCAATGCATTATTGTATGTTGACATCCAGGTTATGATTTGACCGATGTGACATCAGGTTGAACTGTGAATCAAAACAAGTTAGCCCGTTTGAATCACCTCAATTCAACGGTTAAAACAAGACTTTTTCCTTACCCATATTAGGCTAATTATAAGAGTCTCACCAGGCGGGTTGAACCAGATAAGTTGGTTTGGATTTCAAAACATTGGTCCAAATTTTGATTGAACCAACATTTTTTAAATTAAATTAAATATCAACCCAGTGAAGGGAGCTATTCGTCGAACCGTTTAATTATTTAATTGTTTAAATATAATATTTAAAATAATTTTATATAATTAATTATTAAATATATAATTTAAATAATTTTAACATAAATATGAATTTTAGTGTGATAATATGCATCTGAAAACATTTTTACATTTCTTAAACCAAACAACTTATAATTTTTTTAATGAAAAATGTTTTTTTTAATATACATTATTAAACCTTATATCTATAAATCCACAATAAAAAAAAATATAAGAATTCTTGCACAAAATTAAAAAAAAGGCACATGGGGAAGAATTTTGTCATATCCATATATCAATTATTTCGATATTTTGTCGTCTCCCCTATAGAGTTTCAAGATTTGCCAAAATAAGAGAAAATCCTGAGAACTACGTCAATCCATTGCCAATGATTTGGTGGCGAAGCAACCATATAAAAGTTTTGGGGTTAAATTGAATAATAATAAAAAAAATATAAAAGAGTTTAAAATAATAATTAAATTTAAAAGAGTTAAATAAAATTTTAGAAAATTGATAAATACAAATTAATTAGTAATAATTACCCATATAAATAATCATCGTGTAATTTTATATGTACAAACGGTAAATCTTACTAGAGACAAAAGTAATGGTTTGCCTCAAATTCCTTATTATAAAAATAAAAAATAAATAAATAATCATGTAACTTTAATTTATATAAATAATTTAATAATATTTATTTATACACGTTTTTGTATGTGTGTATATATATATATTTAATTAATTTGTTACCAAGAGGAAGGTGAAAATGTATCAGATAATATAGCGAGATATATATATATTTCATTAATTTGTTACCAAAAGGAAGGTGAAAATATATCAGATAATATGGTGAGAATCTATAAGCTGAATAATAAATTCGGTTAATATTGACTTATGTTCTGCCAATCATCTAGTTACTTGGGAAGAATTTCCATTAATGACAGAGGTCAATTTCTCCCTCCTCTTTTATAAGTTCAACGGTAAGAGTTTTTGACACACGGTGAATCATTCAACAACAAACAAACTTTGCGACTCTCGCTTTCTCTCTCTCTCTCTCTCTCTGTAAAGAAGTTGTCAGAGAGACTTTTTGGCGTTAACTATAATCAGAGACAATTAATTCTCTGTTTCATATTCGTAATTATAGAACGAGCCAAATCCAGGTCGACACTGTTGTTTCCTTCTTTTTTCTGCTTATATTTTGCAGAAACCGACATGGCTTTTGCAACTTTCTGTGTTTTGTGCAGAGGGTTTATGGTTTTATGGTGTGCTTTTGGAAGATTTTTACTGGGTTTTTGATCTTGTGGTGGATATTGAACCGACCCCACTTAAAGTTTTTGGGTAACAACGAGAAAAGCTTGTGAAGCTGAAATACATATTCCCATTCGGCTGTTTTATTCATTAGTGTTTTTGTTTATGTGCAGAGATACAAGGTGTGCTTTGGCTAGTTCATCATCTTTTGATTTTTTGTGTTTACTAGCTTGCTGGGAATTGAGATTGGAGTAGCAAAGTTTCCACTTTTGTTAAGTTCTGACTTTTGAGCTCAACTAAAGAATAAGCCTTTACTCTCTCTTTTTGGGTTGGATTGATTCGGTTTTTTGGCATTGGGTTAAATTTTGGTTCTTTACAAGATTTTGTAGAGGGGTTTGAATTTTTGGTTGGATTGCTGATGGATTTCAAGTGAAGTTTAGATTCAAAATGGTGTATTTGAATTAGTCCTTGTTTTGGTTTAGGATTTGGGAAGCAACAAGGTTGTGGTTTTGTGTTAGAGTTAATCTAGAGAGTGCTATTAAAAGAGTTTGGTGGAAGCTGAATAATCGTTTTGAGTTGGGTTTGGAAATGGCTGCTGAAGTTGAGATTGATGAAGACACTGAAAATAACAGAGGAAGCATGTGGGTTTTGGATCAGAAACTAGATCAGCCCATGGATGAAGAAGCTGGAAGGCTGAAAAACATGTACAGAGAAAAGGTTTGATGCAATTGCCTTTTTGATATTTTTGCTATCTCTACTTCAAATAGATAGAATCAGAACTTACTTCTTCTTGTGTCCAATTAACTTTTTGGGATGAACTAAATTTCGTTGGCCTATTTGTGAATCCAACCAAATCTTTTTCCTTTTTTTTTTTTTCATAGGCTTGGAAAATCATTTATCATGTTATTCCATCTATTGATATTAGAGATGATTTTGTGGAGTTTGTCTGTAGTTTTGTTGGGTTTGGACTTTCATTACCATAGACTGAATTGCATTAAATAAGATTTGTGCATGACAGGGTAGAGAACTGTATTGATTAAATTTGTGTGTTCTGTGGAAGTTGTTATACTTGGTTCATAATCATATTTTTTACTCTTTGCTGATATAGTTTTGACTCCCACAGAAATTTTCTGCCTTGTTACTTCTTCGGCTAGCATTCCAGAGTCTTGGAGTTGTATATGGAGACTTGGGGACGTCTCCCTTGTATGTTTTCTACAATACATTTCCTCATGGTATCAAAGATCCAGAGGATGTGATTGGAGCTCTTTCGCTGATTATATACTCTCTTACTCTTATCCCGCTCCTCAAGTATGTTTTTGTTGTGTGCAGAGCAAATGACAATGGTCAAGGTAATTTGATAATTGATTATGGACTTCACTGATATTGTGATGTTCTGAAATTTTTTCACAAAACAATATGCCTTATATTGCATTTACTCAAGGTATTATAAACATTTAAAAAAAAACATTTTTTTTCAATGATGTACACTTTTTCTTCCCATGATACTGTTTTTATGGTTGGAGTAAAATATAATTGGTTTTCAATATATCTTGTTGCCTGTGGGAAAATTTTCATTTCTAATCATTCTGTCCCAAAATCATAAAGACAGTTTAAAGGTGTGTTCCTTGAAAGAGACCTGCGTTTATTGAATATCATTAATGGTTGGCATATACTGGCATACAAATTAGAGCTGCCATGAAAAATGAAGGATATCAGTAACTTATTGTGTGCCTCAATCATGCACATTGAATGCTCAGCCGGTCTAATGATTATAAAGAATATATTGTAATTTCCAAATCATTTCTTAAAAAAAAAAAAAACTACCTTCTAACGTACTCAGGATGTATTTTTTGTTTTCTGTCCTTTTCTTAAAACTTCTTTTGTTATTTAGTCTCAGTTACCAAATTGCTTCTAATTACCATTTTTGTACCAAATGTCTGTGGTCTTTATTGATTTAGTAAATTTGTTTCCTTTTGCAAAGCATCAGACCAATCACAGAATTGGTGAAAAGCTGTACAGATACACAAAATGAAAGGTTTTGTGTCACAATTGACAACTTGCCACTAATTGTAGAGTAGAATATGACAGGTGCTGAGGATAGTATGTATTAACGTTTCCTTCTCTCTTGTTTTTTCTTTTTCATTTGAATGAAGACATATTTTTAACAAAAGAGATTGAAAAGTATGCGTGTAAGTGAGCTAGCTGTCCATGAAGGAATAAAATAGAAAACCAGTAACCTATATGTAAGAATTTAGGTTCAAAGGCCTAACTAAAGGCTTAAAAACTATGACAAAAGCAGCCCCAATCAGCAATATCCACAACAAAAGAACACTAGAGGGTTATGGAATTGCCACTTCCAATTAAAATGAATGTAGTGTGAGGGAATATCTCTAAACTTGATATTGTGTATATTTTACTTTTTATATAGACAATATCTCAAATTTTTAGCAGTGCCAGAACATGGTAGTACTAGCCTTCGAGATGCTGATAGGAATATTTTTCTCTCTTTTTCATTTTTATAATGAGGCACTATTATCTCCTAACCTTTTTCTCTTCATGGTTTAGGTGGAACTTTTGCTCTATATTCATTGCTTTGTCGACATGCAAAAGTAAAAATCATTCCTAATCAACACCGAACTGATGAGGACCTGACAACTTACATCCGTTCTACTTTCCATGAACAATCATTTGCTGCAAAAACCAAGAGATGGTTGGAGAGGCATACATTGAGGAAGAATTCACTTCTTATTCTTGTGCTTGTTGGCACTTGCATGGTGATTGGTGATGGGATTCTCACTCCAGCTATATCAGGTATGTCATGTTTGAGCTCTTAAAGCCTTTCATGTATTCTCTGTCAAACTATTTATCCAGGAGGTTGAATCTGATTGTTAATAATTACTTGAAAGCTAACAATGTTACAAAACTATAATAATAATGTAGTTCTAGTAAGAAGTGGCTAGATGTCTTGCTTCTTTGTTTTCCACGCAGTCTTGAAAAGCAATTACAGATTTGCTGCTGTTTTCAGTTCAAATTGCCCCAGTATACATTTATTCTGACTGAATTTTTTATGTTTTCCATGTAACATTCTGTTGGCACATGTTGTTAATATTGCACATCTGGCTAGATAATGTGTCTTGAAGTACCCCAATGTTCTGCCAACTATATGAATTGAATCAGATACCTTGCTAGATTGATAAGGCTTATGTAGTCATCCACTACTGTCATGCTACAATTATTCTATTATTTTTACTACAACATCTTTGTGGCATGGTAATATTCATTAATGTACTGGAAATATGTGTTCTTGTTCTGGATAATTATGCATGTAGGTGCATGAAAACAGTGAATGCTTTATGATCTATAATATCATCATCAAGTGATTAATTATTATTCACCATTCTTCATCAGTTATTCTTAATTGATCCTCATACAAATTATTTATCCATGGATCCTGATAGTATGCCTTATTAAGCATTCCTACAGAATCATATCATGTGCATTTTAAGGAACTTTAAATAGTATAGTATGCCACACTCATGCTTGATTGCTCCTCAATGGACTAGTGTTTCAGTAGTGTGTTTAACTGTCCTGAAGCATATACATTATTTCCTTAGAACAGACCATTCCAATTTTTTTCAATTTAATCTCAAGTCAATATAGAATTGCTGATTATATATGCCAATTTCAGTGTAATATTTGCTTTTTTGTGATGTTTGTATTTTTAGTCATCTACTTGCTGTTTCTATTCTAATATCACATTTACGATGTGTTGAAATTTTAATTGTTTATATTGTATCTAAAAATACAATCTAATGCTTGGACATTATTACCTTTGGCAGTTCTTTCAGCTGCGGGAGGGATCAAGGTAGACCACCCCCGTATGAGTAATGGTATCTCCTTACCTCTTATCAGTAAATAGCTTGTATCTTTCTATCTACATGTCTGCAAAAGATGCTGTAGTTCTTTACGTGGAATTTTCACTAATTCTAGATTTTCAAGCTTTTAACAGTTAGTTTGTTTCCTTGGTTCAGGTGTAGTTGTGGTCGTTGCTGTTGTACTATTAGTAGGTTTGTTTAGCATGCAACATTATGGTACGGATAAGGTTGGCTGGCTCTTTGCACCAATAGTGCTGCTCTGGTTTCTCATGATTGGAGGAATTGGCCTTTTCAATGTCTGGAAATATGATAGCAGTGTTTTAAAAGCCTTTTCACCTTTGTACATATACCGATATTTTAAAAGGGGGGGACGAGATGGTTGGACCTCCCTTGGAGGTATCATGCTTAGTATAACAGGTAAATTTACCATCTTGTTGGTTGGTCTGAATTTATTATAAATAAAATTTTGCCAATGTTGTCAACAAATGTACGATTGATCTGCTCTCTATCTAAATTTTACTATTAATATAATCCACTTTGTAGAATTATGCTAAAAATTGGCAAAAATTTTGATGACTTGCCTATGGACTCTTACAGGGGCTGAGGCACTTTTTGCTGATCTAGCCCATTTTCCAGTTTCAGCTGTACAGATTGCCTTTACAGTAGTTGTGTTTCCTTGCCTTCTCTTAGCTTATTCTGGACAAGCTGCCTACCTTGTGAGGCACCCAGATCATGTGGCTGATGCCTTCTATCGTTCTATTCCAGGTTTGTTCTAATCTTTGTCTGCAGTACTTGTTTCTTTGTCATTCACAAGACCCTTTGACAAAGTCACAATGATATAAAAAACCATTCTGTGAATTAAATATTGGTGACCGTGCCAATTTAAAAGGGGGTGAATGAGTTTAAAGAATATTGTCGATAATTTCTTTTTCTAGTATCAATGACCCATTCTCTATGAGTAGTAGTTTTATCATGGATGCTGATAGTTTCTTGTTATGCAGACAGTATATATTGGCCAGTTTTTATTGTTGCAACTGCAGCTGCTATAGTAGCAAGTCAGGCTACCATATCTGCAACTTTTTCAATAATCAAGCAGGCCCTTGCACTTGACTGTTTCCCAAGAGTTAAAGTTATACATACATCAAAGAAATTCCTTGGACAGATATATATTCCAGATATCAACTGGATCCTTATGATTCTTTGCATTGCAGTGACTGCTGGATTCAAAAATCAAAGCCAAATTGGAAATGCATATGGTAACTTTATCCTCTGATGAGCGATACAAAGTTGTCTATTTTTTCTTTTGCCATGATAAAATTTGTGCTGTAGGAAAATCTCTCAATAAACAAACTGCATTAAACCTAAATGTGAATGTTGGGGTTTAGATGCTAAGTTGTACATGCTAGATGTCGAGGGAATTGTCTTATGTGAAAATATAAACGATATGTGAATACATTTGTAATTCATACTCATTCTCCTTGTATAAATTTCTGGTAGTTTCTCCATTGATTTATAATTCAGACACAGCTTTATGCACTTATTGTTTGTGACTTGTGGTACATTCAAGTTTTATTTCTGTGATCGTTAGTGCTTTTTTGGCTTAATTATTTGATAATTTATTTTGAAACAGGGACTGCGGTTGTCATAGTCATGCTGGTAACTACACTGCTGATGGTTCTTATTATGATACTTGTGTGGCACTGTCATTGGGTTATCGTGCTGATCTTCACTGGATTATCATTGGTTGTGGAGTGCACATATTTTTCTGCCGTACTCTTTAAGGTCAATCAAGGTGGCTGGGTTCCCCTTGTAATTGCAGCCGCCTTTCTTCTCATCATGTATGTTTGGCATTACGGTACCATGAAACGGTATGAGTTCGAGATGCACAGCAAGGTGTCAATGGCTTGGATTCTTGGTCTTGGCCCCAGTTTAGGACTGGTTAGGGTCCCTGGAATTGGACTTGTATACACAGAACTGGCAAGCGGAGTGCCCCACATATTCTCCCACTTCATCACAAATCTCCCCGCCATCCATTCTGTTGTTGTTTTCATTTGTGTTAAGTACCTTCCAGTCTACACTGTCCCAGAAGAAGAAAGGTTCCTTGTAAAGCGAATCGGACCCAAAAGTTTCCACATGTTTCGCTGCGTTGCAAGGTATGGCTACAGAGACCTCCATAAAAAAGATGAGGATTTTGAGAAAAAACTCTTCGACAATCTCTTCTTGTTTGTCCGGCTCGAGGCCATGATGGAAGGTTGTTCAGATTCAGATATATATAGCTTATATGAGCAGCAAACTGAGCAGTCAAGAGAGGGCCTGCTGAATAATGACAATGGAAACACAACCTGTTCCATGACAGGCCTAACCATATCATCAGTAGATTCAATCATGCCAGCGATGAAATCGCCCCTGCATGCAAATAATACAGTAAGGTCATCCAGTCAAATGAGCAGCCAAACTGAGACAGAAGAGTTAGAGTACTTGAATGGTTGTAGAGATGCTGGAGTTGTGTACATACTGGGGAACACTGTGGTTAGAGCTCGGAGGGAATCGAAGTTCTGTAAAAAGATTGCAATTAATTATATATATGCATTTCTTAGGAAGATTTGCAGACAAAATAGTGTACTATTTAATGTTCCTCATGAAACTCTGTTGAATGTTGGACAAATTTTATATGTTTAACTTTTTGAACAATAAGAATAATTTGTATTGTTTTTTTTTTTTTATCTGTTTGATCTTTCTACATAATTTTGCTATCCAATAAGTATCAAAATGTTTTTCTAAAGCTATGAAACAAAAAATCTCAGAAACTTTGAAGTTCATTTTCAAGGTCACATGAAGTTATGTAGATCAAAGTTGATGACTTAAAGAATTGCCATCAGGAAGAGTGTGCTATGTAATATATATTCCAATAAAACTATATTCTTAATTTTGTAAAATATTTTGAAAGATGTTTTACACTTTTTTCCATTTATAAATATGTGTGTGTATATGTAATACTACATTTGAATTGGTACTAATGGATTAATATTTGGTCATTTAATTAGATAATTTAATTATTTATTTTTATTATTAATTTAAAATTATTCAATAATTATAAACCTCATCCAATTTCAAATTTTCTGTCAACACATGTTTTGAGACCTTAAAAAGACATAGTGATAAACCATAGAAATGGTACAACACTTAACAAGATTTACCTTCATGGTAATCCCATCATACCATATGTTGTATATCAAAAATTTAATTTTTTTTATATTGTATGTTACATACCATAGGACACGCATTTATAAAAATTATAATAATAAAATATTGAAACATTTTAAGCCTTCTAAAGTATCTTAAATATATCAATTATATATATCATATCATATTAATTTTTAATACATCCTAGAACACATATCCATAAGATACTAATAACCATGCTCACCTTAATTGATTTTTCGCTTGCATTGCAACTAGAGAGATGTGGAGAGCAATAGGTACAAAAACCAGATCAAAGTTTACATTTTTACTATTGACACATATAGTAGATTTACATATAAACAATTCCTTCAGGTTTTGCACAAACCACAACCCTATCTTACGCTCTCTCTCAACAGTGAGCAACATCTTGCTATTTGTATAAATAATACAAACAACCTTTTATGGAGAAAATATATGAATACATACACATATGTATAACTGGCATTATTTTATCTCATTGTAAGGCCTTAACAGCAATAAGAGAATCGTTCATGGTTACTTAGCTACCTGGTTCTGTGGATGTGATTTAGTCTGGCTTGCTGCAGACATCACACGTAAACGTCTGGCGATCTCTGTGAACGATGGGCGTGCCACAGGATCTGGAGCCCAACATTGCTCCATAAGCAATCTCCAATCATAGTCACAAGAGCTTGGAACCAGAGGCCTCAATGTGTTATTGACGATACCTCCTGTAGGGGAATCAAGAGGTAATCAAACTACTGAGTACTACTTTCTACAAGCATACTAATTTTCCCCCAACCATACGGCAGGTTTGTAGCTCGTTGAAGTTCACAAAATGTCACACCAACCAAATGCCAATTTCAAACCCATAAGTAATTGCAAATAAAAGAAATCAAGATGTGGGGACTGACAGCAAGACACAAACCTATAATGGCTCCATAATGCATGTTAGCATAAGGCTCCTCACCAGTGAGAATCTCCCAAAGGACAATACCAAAAGAGAACACATCAACCTGCCAATCCATGCGAGGTTTAGTAAAACTTTTCACAATTAAGTTGTCCATGATTGACCAAGAAGATAAGAGAAGCATATTCCGAGAAATCAACAGACAACCAATACTAAAAACAAATTAGTATATGACAAAGGTCCATCCTAAACCAATAATACAACCAGATTTAGGGAAGAATTGTCCTCCATTTTACGTAGCAGCCGATGTAAACAGCATCATGTCATCAGATATATCAGCCAACAATTGGAATCAACCATGTTTAATATTAATCTTTCTTTTCTTATTTTCTTTTTAACCAAGATTTTGACAACAGCAAATCACAACCACAACCTTTATCTTTTAAAATTTCAGCCAAGGCCCAAGCTTGTTCTTTCACCATTATATGTAAAAACTGAATATTAGGACAGTACCTTCTCAGAAACCTTACTACTGCTACCATTCAAGAGCTCTGGAGCCATCCAAGGAAGAGTTCCCCTCACACCACCAGTGACCAAGGTATTTCTTTTAATCTTTGACAGGCCAAAATCACCAACCTGCATAAAAGAATAACATTAATCTTAAAATAATTATTGAGCCTGGAACTAAATATATGCTGTTTGTGAAAGGACAAAAGATATTGGGCCATAACATTAGCAACACACATCAAAAGTTACAAATTTTTACGGGATGGCAAACATTACCTTGCAAATGGGCCGTAAAGGATCTTTCAAGTTGACAAGCAAATTGTCACATTTCAAATCAAAATGCACGATATTCTTTGAATGCAAATATTCCATTCCAAATGCTGCATCCATTGCAATGATGAGCTTCCTACGGCGATCAAGATGCCTGGACATCGACTGAAAAAATGAGATAAAATAGGAAAGCCACTGAAGTTTGGGTGGCAATGAACTAAGCTTTTATTAACCGAGTGAACCTGACTGAATAACAAAGCTTTGTTTAGCAAAATTCAATTCTTAACTGAAAGAACTTGAGCTCAGTTTGATAGTTCATCAATCAAAATTGAACTAAATATTTAAAGTTCAGCTTGGTAGCTCAATGTAGATATTAATCTGTTGTATGCTTTAACTATACTCGATTATTATCTCGTAAAATAATACACAATTTTCATTCTATGCTTTGTTTTGAGCACAAGTTTGAAGCCTCTATTCTGTACTATCAAGGAAAAATTATATAAAGAAAATACCTGTCCTTGCTAAGTAAAACATGTCTAAGAGACCCATTCACCATGAATTCAGTTACAGTGGCTAGTGTTCCACCCGGTCCATCCTGCACCACACCATAGAAGGCCACGACATTTGGATGGTGGAGCTTTGAAAGAATTTCAGCTTCACGCCAGAATTCCACAGTCTGTAAAATAAGAACATTAATAATTAATAAATGAGAGACATACAGCAAATAGCATCTCATTAATGAGCACGAGCCACTCAGACAGCATCACTGATCAAATAGTAGTACATCATGGTGCCACATGCATGTGGTGAAAAATACTCACTGCCATAATCCCATGATGAAACATCATTTTGATTTCATATCTATTCAAAGTTTAGGCCCCAAAAAAAAAAAAAAAAAACCAACTCCATTTACTTAATAATTGTTAACCAAAATCACTTGGACGAAAAAAGCTCACCAATCGTTCTTGCTCTGATGAACGACCAGTGAAACAGCTCTTTTTTATTCGCTTAATGGCAACATCTGTTCCCCTCCATTTCCCATGGTAAACAGTCCCAAATGTGCCAGAACCAAGTTCTCTAAGCTCTTCCAGATCTTCATTTTTTATTATCTGCCACAAAATTCAGAGACAGAATAAAGATTTTATATAGAAACTCCAAAAGTTTAGACATTAAATGAGAAGTCTCCAAACAAAATTAAGGAAAGAAGCATAAAATTAGTCCATTGAAAAGGCACGGCTTGCACAAAATTAGTGCCATGCATCACCAGATGTTCCTCTTATAGCTCAATTATCCACAATCATAAGTAGAAAACAATCTAAAATTGACAAATAGAGTGGTTGGGAAAAAGATAAACTAGATTTTTAGTTACTACATATCATGGTTTCATAATCGCCAGCCTATTTTAGGTGAGAACTAGATCTGTGAGGTAAATAGTGGGAGGTACCCCTCCCATATATCCTCCTCCTTCCACTTTTGCCCCCTTTCTTGAGTTTCATGGGAATTTGATTCCAAGGTCAATGATGCAACAATAAATGATTTTACCTACTAAGCAAGCCATACACTCAGAAATACCAATTCAAAAACAAATTCTCTACCATCTCAAAACAATCAAGAAAAAAAAATTGAAAAAAAACAAAAAACAAAAAACAAATGTTGGCTTTTCCATTAATCTCCTTTTGAGCTTATTTAATGATTCAAAAGGCAAAGATACCCCCCCCTGTTATTTTAAAAGTTTCACTTTGTCTTTCTCTATTATAAAACCTTGTTTAATAATTTATTACTAAAGTGATTGTCTATTGCATGATCAAACAACCAACAACTTCTTTTCTAAAAGCTCCATATTCATAAACAGTACTTCTATAAAACTACTTCCATAAGTCTAGTGGAAAAGTTGTACCAAACAGACCTCAAGTCATTATGCGTGTCACAAGTTATCATTTATTTTTATATCGCCAATTCACAGAAAAGTAACAGACTAGGCCACCACAATACCTGCAACGCACTGATATCAAAATCTCCCAAAGCAAAATCAACAAAAGATGCACTAGTACTCAGGAGATCCCACCTCGCCTCCTGAAGTAAAAAGAAAAATTAAAAAAGGTAGACTTAGATCAGTGATATGGTTGAGAGCACTAATTATCAAACATAAATGTAGCAGATAACTACCTCATAATCTGATTCTGGTATTCTAGAGTTCATGCCCTGGAAATGCACACTTTGATCACCCTTGAGATGAGAATGCATGTCATCTTGACGCATGTTCATAGTATTGGATCCAACAGTACCAGATGATTCTCGCTGAATGTCCTCATCAAAATTCACATGCAGGTCACTTTGGGTCATTGCAGCCCCATCATGTTTTAAAGGGGGATAGCTGTAATCAGCAGGAGTGGCCTCCTCAATATTTGCAAGCGGAGAAGCAAAGTCCAAGTGATCTTGGTCCATAAGGGAAACATCTTTTCTAGAAAACTCATCTTGAGCCAGGTTCCGGAAGTATGACCACCGCTTAAGATCATGATTCTCCACATTCCAGCTCACAACTGCTCCATCTCCATGCATTGGATTTATACCAGCAAGGTTTTCAGATATTCTTGCTTTTGAGAATATATCAGTTAGGAGATCACGAGGAAATCGGTCATTGATGTCAATAAGTATGTCTCCCTGCTCACTATTGCCAATGCCAACACTGGAATCCCTTATAGGAGCAGTTCTAACTGGATTTTCTACCTGTGCAAAAGGCTGTGCATGCCCCTTAGGTTCATTCCCATTGTTAATTTTTTCGGCAGTATCACTCTGTTCATATTCTGATGATTTCAAAACGGAATCTTCCAGATGCTTACTATGAGTTCCATGCCTTGTTGTATGATGATGCATACCAACTGCTCCTTTGTCACTGGTAGAGTGCTCTTTATATGTGTCTTTGATTCCAGTTACTTCCTGATCAACCACAGAATTTGGAACCACCTGCCTTGGTTCAGATTTCTCTAAATTTGGTTCAAGCCGCTCTTCAGAAAAGTTGGAACTTGTTTTGTTCATTTTATCAGCAAACTCTTTAGGCTTTCTTATTTGAGCAAGTTCACCTTCAACTGACTGCGGATTTGTATACGATTTTTTTGCAGATGTGGTGGACTGCTCAGTTTGAGAAGCCATATTGCTATCATGCAATTTATCAACTGATTCTGTGATAGGTTGAGAACAATCACCCTGTGCTTGAGTAATCAAATACTGAGAGCCAAAGGAATCATTAGATTTTGACAATCGGTTCATTTCGGCCTGCTCTCTCGGAATTCGCTCGGAATGATAAACTCTTTGAGGAATCACAGAAGGTTCAAGGTAGCTAAAATCACTTGGCCCAGCCTCCACATCACAGAAGGTACCAACTCCATTGGTTGCATAAAAACGGTTATCATCATTGTCCTTCCTCTCCTCATTCACAGCCTCAGGAGGCATGTTCTGTACAGCTTCCTGCGCCTTTTTATTACTTTTTGAGGGCAATAATGGTGAACCTATGTCTGGGGATGAATCAATTGACACCTCTTCCCTAAGAATATGGTTTGAAACAGTAGTATACAGTTGTAAAGAAACAGCATGCTCTTTTTCAGAAATTCCAATTTTTTCGGTTTCATTAATCTTTGGCAGCGAGCTATCTCTTTTCATTTTCGGATCCTTTATAGATGTTTCCTTATCCAGGGGCCAAATCTTCTCAGATTCATTTATTTTGGGAGCTGATCCAGCTTTTTTGAATTTCACCTCGTTAAGAAATACTTCTTGATCTTCAGCATGGAAGCCACCATAGAGCTGCTCTTCAGGCAAAGGTTGATTCAGATGTTCATAGAGTGGCATGGAGACCACAGTTTCTCCATGTTTTGCTAAGTTTGAACCATAGTCATACTGCGGTGGAGCAGAGAAAAGAGTAGCGCCCTTCACATCTATCTGGGGGAAGCCCTCTGTAGAGTGCAAAGCAGATGGCAAATGCTGGCTAGCTCCTCCATGGTTCATTTTCAATCCCTGGTAAGGCTGAGAATTCGACTGAGAAGCACTAGAGGAACTTACCAGCCCCAATTGAGAAGATTGGATGGTAGACATAGGTGCACTAAATGTCAAAGTTGTGGTGCTAGTACCAGCAAATTCAGCTGCAGCTCGACCAATGTCTCTTTCAACATTTAGACTGAGTAACTCATCCAAATTATTTTGTGAAGTGCTTGCCAAAGCAATTGAGTTTTTTCGTGAACCTAGGTCCATGCCATTCACAGCAACAACATATTGAATCTCAGAATCAATGTCCATGTTCTCTAGACCAAACTGAGCATCCTCTAGATCTCTACTAGAAAATAAGAACATGCGAGGTTTTTGCTGTCCCCTATCTTCTAATACATTACATTCTTCCATCATGTTCTGCAGATCTTCTTCACAAGATACAGAAACCAATGCATCAAGATCCTCACCAGGAAGTTGATATTTAATTGTATGTGTTTCACTATAAATTGCCAAAGCTTTCTGCATAAGCTCCTGCCATGAGATATCTTTACTTAGGCGGATGATGCGTGTTTCTCCTCCCACATATCGCAGTTTTCCATCAATAGGACGGGGCAAAATTTTTCCACCAAAGCTGCAAAGAAACTTCACCTTGGTTGATGAGCTGTCAGGAGCTCCTGAAGAAGCATGAACCTCTTGACTCACTTCATTTCTTGATGAGGTACATGGCACTGAATGCACAGAATCATAATAACTTTTGTCATTATGCACAGAAGATCCCTTTATTTCAAACTCCTGGGCACGGCCTGTCTCTGTTGTGTTTAGCATTTTGATATCAGACCCACTCTCTGGAGCAGTATGGGGAATTCCTAACATTCCTGGTAGACCCCAATAAACAGGTGGATTGTTAAATTCACCATAAGCATTAGGGACAATGTGCTGCCTGGGAATCACTCTTTCCCGCATAAATTCTAGAGAAAACTCCTCACCAGTCTGAATGGAGTAGTTCAGCACAGGTGGTCTAGCTCCCACAGACATGGTATAGTCTGGAGGTCGGATGTTAGCATTGATATTACTAGAAGGGTCATGGAGGAACCTTTGATTTGCTGAACCGGGTCCCTCATTTCTAGTTTCGGTGTTAGTGTATCGAACCTGCTCATAACTCTTTGGCTGATCCATCGTACTTTTTCCAAAATTTCTCTCCATTTCATTCAATTTCACCTGGGTCAAACACACCCAAGCAAGATGCCATGGAAATCATACCAATACCATCTCAAGACCAGTATTCTTCCATATCCAATTATGAAGTTCGGTAGCTTTAAAAAACAAGATCTTCTTATGCGAGAATTTCAGCCTTTAACCAGGAACCTGAACAGAAAATAGACCTTCAATCAAGTATCTTATACAAATAAAGAAATAAATCTGAAAACCTTGTGTTTCAAGAAAACCTCAAAATACAAATCCTACATTAAAAAATATTAATAATAATAATAAGATCAATTTAACATGGCAACATCACACAGTTGGCTAATTTTATATTGAAGAATTTTACCTTTACGCGAAATCTTTAATATAAACCAAATTAAGCAAACTCAAGTAATGAAAAGCACTAAGATTGAGTACCCCTCCACTCTCTTTTTTACTTTCTTCCACTTATCTCAGCAGCCAAACACACAGCAAAGACTAAAAATGCCACACTATTAACATCACCTCAAATTAACCAAAACCCACTTCAATCAAAACAAATTTACCTATAATTCCAGCACCCCAGCTCAAAAATTAACTTCAACTTCAAAAACTAATCTTTAAGGAAACAAACAAAAACCCTAAAAACCATTCATCAGAAAACACAAAATTCACATTCAAATGTCAAAACTTCGGCATCAAATCACCAACAAAACCAGCATCCACATAGAAACTACAATCAGAAGCTTAAAAAAAGAAATTGATCGAAAGTACCTGGACCAAGCACCAAAGACACAGGCTTTTCTCTCTCTCACCAAAAGCACAGAACTTTAGTTCAAAACAACCACTAAAGTCTCTGTAATTTTGTATGCTAAATTAGATTTTGGTTCTAGAGCGTTCTCAGTCTAGATCTACCACTTAAAGCAACAAATTTTGCGACTTTTTTCGCACGCTAATCATCATGATGTTGAGATTCTGATATAGCAGGCGTGGGGTACCTCTCACTTCAAAATCCAGACTCAAATTTTTTTTAATTTAAAATAAATACATGTTAATAAATTATAAAATATATATTATTGTTTTTAGGACTTTCGTCAGGGGGTTAACATGAACATTTATTTTATTTAGGCTAAGAAGGAAGGCAATTCACGGCATAAGAGTCAATAATTTGTTTTGGTGCTAGTATATTAAATTATTTTGATATTTTATTTTTTATTATTAGTGTAACTTTATTTTTTAATTTATTAATAAAAAATTTTAATTATTAAATAATATAATATTAAAAATTTATTAAAATAATTTTAATTTTATTATAATTTTATCTTTATTTATTATTTTTAAGTTAAAAATTTTTTATTTTTAATTAAATAACAAATATAAAAAATATTTTTAAATTAATTATATGTAAAATATTTAAATATTATTTTATTATATTTAACTAAACAAAATAATTATTTATTTTTACTAATTTTTCTAATAATTTATATTTAATAATATTTTAAATAATTTATTTTTAGTAATATATCTTATGAAATATTTTTTTAAATGATTTATTTTTATGATAATATTTTATTTTTAGTAATTGAACATTACTCAAATAAAATAAAAATAATTATAATAATAGTTTGTCTCTGCTTTAATTTAAATTTTGCCTATTATTATAATATTGGGGAAAAAAAAGTTGACATTATTTTAGGTATAAACATATAATAATTATAGTCATTAACGTGTATTTGTGATTAAACATATTTATCTATAATTCAAAATAACTTAAATGTATGATAATATGTCAATATTTATAATTGTATTTATTTAATTAATAAAATTATATACATAAATAATAAACACAAATTTGGGGACAAATAATGATATATCATTATGTAATTAAATAATTTTAAATTAAGATAAAGTAAACAGTCACATATGATAATATGTCATTATTTGTGTCACAAATTTATACGTATTATTTATACACATAATTTTATTCTTGTTTAATCATTAATACACGAATTGTTATTGATCCTTTTGTTAAAAAAATGATTGACATAGTTGGGTCTTTATTGGCTACTAAACAATGCCTTAATTACCAAATCAAACCTCCCAATCGAAGACTTGGTCTAATGAATTGGATTGACAATCAAATTGGGAAAATCTTTCTTTAAATAAATATATATTTGTAATATTTCACAATTGAAATATCTAATCCAATCATGTTGTGCATGCATTGCAAATGATTCGAGTTCCAACATTTGACTAATATCACGTCATAAACTTTAAACTAAGGGTAAATTGGTGGTTAATTTGTAAACTAGATTAAACTGACTAATGGTTTTCAATCGAACCGATCCGTTCAACCAATCCAATTTTGTTTCCAAATTCATTTTAAGATAATATCATCCCCAAATAGTAAATTGATTCATGCCTCAATATGATCATATTTGAGAGTATGCTACTTAAAAATTTGGTAAGTCCACCACATAATCCATGAATGGTATGTTTGATTTTGATAATTTTTATTATAAAAATAGAAAAATTCCTATAAAGATAAATTACATAAAAGATTACTAATTATAAATTATTACTATATTTGTTAGGATTTAGTAAATTATTTTTGTTAAGTTTTGAATTATTACTACGTTTTGTGAAGTTTGGTAAATCATTTTTTTAAAATTGTTACCATATTGTTAATATACTTTTTCTAAACTATTTCTTATATTACTTGTTTTTTAAATTCAAAATGAGAGTATTTTTATTTTAAAATTTTAGTAAATAAGAATAAAATTAAGATTATTTTGGTAATCTTTTAATACATGCATCTGATTTTGGTAATTTTTTGTTACCAAAAATAAAAAATTACCATAAACATAAATTACTTAAAATATTACTAATTATAAATTATTATTATATTTGATAAAAATTGTAAGTATAAGTAATTATTGTGTTTATTTTAATCTAATAAAAGAATACAAAAATATTATTTTACTCAAATGTTTTTTGGTATAATTATTTCAAAAAATTCTTCATTTTACTTATTATATTAATTGAAAATGAGGGTATTTTGTCTTAAAAAATCAATAATTAAGGATCAAATTGTAACAAAATCAATATTACATTGATAATATTTTAATATTTAAAGTGAAGTTGGTAACTCTTATATTATTTGTCACACCATTATTGGTAATAAAATACTATTAAAATTTTTTTATTACCTAACATCAAATAAAATAATATTAGTAAAGATAAATTATCAAAGTAATTTTTTATTTCTCCTAACCAAATATTTATATTACCTTTTACATCATAATTGAATATTTTATTATAAAATAAATTAAATAAGGCTCTTTAAATAATAAAAGATAAACACCAACATAATCAAAAGATTGCCCTAAACAAAATGGTCCCTAAAGTGTATAATGGTTAAACTATTGTATTCAATAAGATTATGACAATGCAACAATACAAGCCATTAGAGATTACATTTTATGGGTGCAACAATCTAATCAACCCAATGTTATATAGCCAACAATGGTAACAATGTATGTTGTCAATAACATGTCCAATCGCACATAAAAGTATTTACAACTACATGGTTAACGTTAGGTAATGATACATACACCAAACCACAAATGTTATTTTAGTTATACATTATTCTAATTTATATATTAACAATATTTATGTTTTAATTTGATCATATCGATACTCAAATTGGGACATCAATACTATCATAGGGAAAAATATTCATGTTAGGTCAAAACCCCCATCTAAATGTAAGAATGGGAATGAGACCTTAAATGTTATATGTATTTTAAATCATAAAACTACGTAAAAAGGTAAATACATGTATACCCCGTACTGTAATATAAATATTTATCAAGTTATATTTTTTAAATTTATAAAACTCTTAAAATTTATTTAATTTTTAATAGATAAAATTATTATATCAAAGTTTTTATCAAAAAAATTAAAATATTCATCCTTATAAATTATAATATATTAAATTTATTAATTTATTTTTATTGATCACCTTGAATCGGTTCTGTTATTATTTAATTATTCGAATTCTAATTACATAAAAAAATTTCTATCATCACTAACATAATTAGTTTGCTAATCTAATCTAGTGTTATCTAATAACACATTAATCTTTCAACTAGATCCCCTGCTGCTGCTACTAATGGAAACCAAAATCTACTCCAAAATTTTTCCAAATTTCTAAACTTTCTCTCCTTTCAACAAAATCATGTAAAAGAAATCTCAAAGATTTGAGAAATGTGAAAGGCATTCTTCAACATTACCACAATTAGCAATTCTTCTTGTGAGAACAACTAGTGAAAACTGAAAACACAGAAACAGAAGTAACTTTGTTCGATTCTTTCTCTCGACTCAATATTTGAATCCAAGCTGTCGTTGTTGTAGTTGTTGTTCTTGTTCTGGCTGCTGGAGGTGGTGGTGGTGGTGGGGCTATGTGCTATTTGAGAATAATAAGGAGTTGATATCCACGTGGCGGGATGTGAGTGGTTAGGTAGATGTGTTGGGAGGGGAGTTTTGGTTGTGTCTCTCAATGAGAACTGCCATGTCAGAGAGTCCCTATGACCCTCCCGGTGAATCCGTATCTCATGCTCTCTTTCTATAAAAGCCCACACTTTCTCTCTCTATAAATACACACTTGTTGTAAATCTATCAATTTTTTATTTATTAAATTTTGTGTCTTCCTCTCTCTTCCGTCTTTCGCTTTCTCGTATCTCTCTCTCATCCGTCTAACAGAGAGATATTGTGCCCTAATCGTTGTGTGGGTTTTATCTGGGCATCGTGCACAATCTTGACTTTCTCTTTCTGTTATCTCCCAATTGGGTCTTGTTGTGAGCAGCTATTGTGTTCATTGTTTTGATTCACAGACAAGAGGGGGAGATTGGTGAGCTTCTGAATTTTTGTGGTTAATGGTTGTTTGTTTTTTGGTTTATGGTTTTCCTTTGGTGGGTTTTTATCAGGGTGTGATTAATTTTGGCATTTTGAGCTGATTTTTGTGCTGCTTTTGTGGTTTTGTAATGTTGGTGGGTGTTTGATTGTTGAAAATGGCGAGGTGCTGTTTGTGGCTAGTGTTGAGTATTTTGGTTTTGAGGTGATTTTGTAATTGGTTTTTGTGCGTTTTTGTGGGTAATGGAATGGGGTTCAGGGTTTAGCTTCAGTTTGAATGTGTCTTGGTTAAGTTGTTGGGCTTGATTGTTAAATTATGGAAGTTTTTTTTTTTTTTTTTCTGTGATATATTGTTGGACATTTGATGATTAATTGGTTGATATATGTGTTGAACTAGGCTTAAGATACTTTGTGGTCGCTGGATTGGGCAGTAATGTGTTAGTCTAGTCACATGGTTGTGGTTTGGTTGTTGCTTCTTTTAGTGTTCTTATGATGATTATTTGAATTGGGTAGCTAGGAATGTACTGATTTTATGTTGTATTAGGTTGTTAGAGTTATATATCAGCTTGCTAGATCTGAAATGGGTTTAGTAAGTTTTGTTCAGTTGTCATGCATCTTACATTGATATTCATTCATATCTCTGGTAACTATGGTATAAAGCCTTTGTGTGAAATGTGAGTTATTGTTTAATTATGTTGACTAATTTCATAATAATTCCATGTTGTTGCATTTCAACATTTAGATAAATACTACAGTCTCCTTACGGTGCTACACCAGTCTTTACTGCTGTGATGCATCATTCAGTTGGATCAATATTATAATCTTCATTTTAGCTCATTTATTGGTCTTCCATGCCTATTTAACCTCTGTAGGTATTGCATTTAAACACTAGGAAGAATTAGAAATTGAGTTTACTAGCACTCAGCTGGATTTATCTTTAACTGTGGTGTTTATTCTAAAGTTGAAGTTTAGAATTCGTCTCTTGGATTTGTATCTAAGCAAAGAATTTTATTTGGACGTAGTTTTTATCTTTGTCTTTCTTTAGCATATTTGATGGATCTTTGACAGTTTAGCTAATATCTTCTGTTTTGCTTCTGGTTTAACTGTTATTTTGAGTAGTCCTTGTCTATAAACATGAATCTCTAATGTCTTCAAATCTGCTGATTAACATCATTTACTGAATTTGAACTTTGGTGAATATATGCTATGACTTTGGAAAATCTCTTGTACTCTTTTCGGTTGATTTTTTTGGTGCCAATGAATCCAAAGACATAATGCTAGAAATTTTATTTTCATATTGTACTGCAAATGAGTTTTTCCCCCTAACTGGCTCAAGTTTGTTGCAGGTGACATGAAAGGTCACTGACCAAAGTGTTGAATTCCAATTTTGTTTTATACTCCTGCAGTTTGCTTCCCTGTCTAACCCCTTGTCTGTTGTCTTAAGTGTAGGATCACCTTCCCTAGACTCTGTGGCAGATAGGAATGCTATGAGAAAGATATGATAACTTTGTTTTTTCTTTGACATATTACATGCCTACTTTCACTCTTAGAGACAATTTTGGACCTGCCAGTGGAAGATGAAGGATAGCAGTTCATCGTCTAGTAAAATGATTAATAGAAACTGGGTCTTAAAGCGAAAAAGAAGAAAACTTCCATGTGGACCCGATCTATCAAATGGTAAAGAAGAAAACTTAGGAGGCTCAGAAACTCCGAGGAATACCTCTTCTAAACGCAAGCTGAAGATTGAAATGAATTCTGATCGGCCTTCATCCAAAAAGAAAGGAAATGATGGAGTGAGTAGTCATTTCTTTACTTTAGCTATAGCTCTTATTTGTTCCTATATTGATTTTTTTTTTTTTTTACCATTTTATATATTTGTTGCCATGGAGTGTCATTGTCCATGTCATGAATATCTTGCTTGAAATGGATTATCTAGAAAGATTTTGCTCTTTGTTTCTAAGGCTAACTCAATCACCAAATTTGACCAAGTGCTGGAATCTAGCTTTGCTAAGTTTTACCAGTTCAATTCTTACTCTAGAAGATTATCATTAAATTGCATTTGATGAATCCACCAGTAAATTCTTTGACAGCATATAGACAGTTTGAGTTACTTCACAATCAAGAATGAACAAGGAAAAAGAAGAAAGAATTTAGAGGAAATGATTTTGCATACGTTACTTTCTTTTTAGCTACCGTTGTTAGACCTAATTTCTGCTTCATTATATTTAGCTTTGTGCTTATCTTGATGCTTGAGTTTTGTGTGGTTGTAGACCTTCTTATTTTCTGTTTGGCCTTTGCATACTCCATTGTAAATATTGTTTTCATTACCCTTCTTGTTGGCTTTATCCTCCAGCTGTGCTGTAATAATTTGAGTATTATAACTTCGCATAATGTATTTGCTACTCACATTGAGTTGTTTTATATGAAGAACAAGGTGGCTTGATCCATAAGCATATCTATTGTTTAGAATATGCTAACTATAGCACAAAAGTAGAACATTGCTACTGATTTTTGTCTTTAAGATTGATAGTAAGTAGGGGGTATCAGCAGTTTGATAGATTAGCTAAAAGGAGCTACTGTATAGTATGGAAGTGGTGAATGATGAAAGCATTATAATCTATGGAATAGGTCCTTGATTATGTTTTTCCATTATGCTCTGTGGGAACTTCTCTGTTCAGTCAGATTGTTAAGGAAAGGCCTGATAATTGCTGATTTCAGTATTCAGGTTCACAGCTTTTGTGCTGAAATTAAACATGTGCTTGATACAATGTGTGTATCGATAAGGCCATAAACCCTCAATTCTTTTGTAAAACAAAATGTTCTGTTTTATCCCCTCTCACTCTCTGTATCAGGTTCTGTGTTTTCCCTAACCTTGTGCTTTATGGGAGTTTGATCTTTTTGCATTTTCTAGTTTTGTTTAACTCCCAAAAGTCTCCTTCATCTAAGTTCTTTTTGGCTGTCTGCCGCATGTATATCCATACTATTGTGATTGAGTTTTGCTTTTACTTTTGTAATTAATTTTGCACATATCTGCAGTATTATTATTTGAGTAAGTTAATCATAATTATTGTATGAATTAAGGATTGTGCAGTGTCTAAAATATTAAGGATATCATTTCTGAAGAGTGATCTTCTATTTTTTATCCACTGTAAACTTGACTGTTTTCTAAGTCTTAACTAAATGGTGGACTTCTGGTCTATGCAATTTTTTTGTTTCTGTCTTTCAGTATTACTATGAATGTGTGATCTGCGATCTTCGCGGTAACTTGTTGTGTTGTGATACCTGTCCCCGGACCTATCATATTCAGTGTCTTGATCCACCACTTAAGGTATGCTACTTAATCTGTTACATGCCTGCAGTTTGGGTCATGATCCCTTTTTCTTTTGTTAGTTGTATTGAGTAGTTGACATTGCTTTTAATTCTGTTTTTAATTTTTTTTTTTTTTTTGGTGTTGAATATTACCTGAAGCGCATTCCAAATGGAAAATGGCAATGCCCAAAGTGCTGCCAGAAAACTGATCATCTCAAGCCCATCAGCAATCTGGGTTCCGTTTCAAAGCGGGCTAGATCTAAAATAATCACCATAAAATCTCAAAGTGGGACTAAGTCATCTGGCACTGACAAAGTATCCCAGATTTTTGGAGGCTCTGTTCTTTCTAAAAAAAGATCCTCAAGCAAGGGGAAATCTGTTTTAACGCTGGGAAACAAATCCTTGGAAAAGAGATCAGATTCCTCTCAAGTAGATGTTTCTGATTGTACCAAGCCAACAAATACATCTGTTGATAATCCTGTGGAGGGGAGTCCATCATGTGTGAATGTTGATGATGAAAAAGAACATAACGTTTCTCCTACAGATTCAGCTATAGACAGGAAGCCCTTGCCTGCCGAGGAAGTTCTTGCTCTCTCTGAAGTTACAAGATTGGAGCCAAATGATGAAGTTCCTGAGAAGAAGCTTGACTTACCTCATGCTAATGGATCTACAGGAATTAAATTTGTACTTCCAGTTGGTGCTTCATCTGACAAAGCTAAAAAGAGAAAACATGAGGTCAATGATGAAGATAGTCAAAAGAAGCATAGGACTGATAAGAAAAAACGGTCTGCTGCTGCTCCTAAGAAACGTAGGTCCAAAACAAACACTTTGAGTCCTGGGACTAGCAAGGTTCAAGAGAAGTGCCAAACAGTTAGTAATGGGGCTTCTTCGCCTGTGTCTGAGGAGAATGTCAAAACAAAGAGTTCAGATAGTGGGAGAAGAGACGAGGTAACTTCTCTTCTTATTTTGTTATTATGATTTGCCAGGCCATGTAGAGTGTTTCCTTTCCATGCTTGAAATGTTGTGGAGAACAAATATTTTGGTCATGTTTGGTTTCTTTTTTTGCTGTTGAGCTCCTTAGCTCTTGTGTCCACCTTAATTGTTAAATTCAATTTCTTTTCTCTATCTTCTAAATTTAGTTCTCCATATTGAAACTTATTCTCAAAATTTTTTTTGTCAATAAGTTATCAAATGGTATGGATTCAGGAGTTTTGATCAGTTATGTCTACAACAGATGCAAAGATTCTGGAATATGTAATGCTAACACAGTAAAGCTCAACAGATAAATACCTTACATTACATCTCAACTTTATGCATTGTAGTTATCATCGTAGCCTTCATGTTTGAATTAGGCCTTTATATTATCGTGGACTGTTATTTGACTAAAAGTCTTTGTCATTTTACATTATGATTGTTCTTGTTAAACTTATTAACTTTTCCTGTCCAATCATAAGCTTACCCAGGAAGCAGCTCAGTCATTAGAAGAGTCAGAGAAAGTAGCTGTTCCTGTGGCTGAAACACTGATGTGTGAAGATACTGTTTCCTTTGAACTTCAGCAGGTAAATGAATCTCCTTTTGCCAACCTCCGAAATATGTGAAATACACTTTCTTATTAGTTTTTTGTGATGATATTAATACTTTGTTGAATAAAGGTATTTAAATTATAAATGTCCGCATTTAGATTCCTGATAATAAATTATGGAATGTGGAAATCATGGGAGCAGTTTCTAAACTTTTTGACCGCCCATGACTGCTTAACCCATCATACTGAAATGACATAATTTCATATTTTATGCTACATTGATTGGGTGCAATGTTAAAATTATTAGAAACAGTTTCTTTCACTTTGAATAGTCAACCATGTAATATTGAAAATTTGTAAATGGAGAGGTTTCTATATCTTTTTACTATTTGGTTTTATTATCCACTCTTTTTACTATTTGGTTTCTTGTCCACTCTTATATCTTGCTTCTTTTATTCAAACTAATTATGTTTACCTTCACTTTCCTATAAATGAAGAGATGATGAGTAGCGATCTTTCCTTTTCTTTTACTTTCCTCTTTGAGTGGTTGAAATTACTGTTTTCCTACCATTTAGGCTTAAACTATCAAACATAACATAAATATTGTATTGTTTCGTATGATCTATTTCGCAGGTTGATCGGGTTTTGGCATGTCGAATACAAGGTGGTTTTGCAAGCTCTTCACACCACTTATCAATGACAGATGGAGATGACTTGCATTCTGATGATTTGGTGATGTCAGAAAATCGAAACAAAGTAGAGGATTTAGATCTAGATGCTAGAGTTGTGGAAAATCTTTCTGAGGATTCTCCTAATGTCAGCAGAAGTCCTGATGAGGAAGAAAGGATGAAGAATGAAGTCAGGGAGGAAGTACATGTAGACAGAAGATCTGTAAACAGAGAATGCAGAGAAGAGAATGCCATGGATTTATCTGGAAAGGATGACAAAGATTCAAGTTCTGTGGTTGTAAATGGTAAAGAGCAAGATGAATTTGCAGTGAACACAGAAGCTTCAGGAGAAAGAAATGAAAAGATGGTGGAGGAGACTGCAGGTATTAGTTTGAGAAATGATGAAGGCCCTGCAGTTTGTGAGACACCTATCTCCTGTGAAGCCATAGACATGAAAGAAGTGGATACAGAAATGAGAACAAAGGACAATGCTGAAAACAAAATTCAGGATTTTGCCATGACCGAATTTTTACATGTTAATGGAGGGCCAATATCATATGAATTTTTAGTTAAGTGGGTTGGGAAGTCCCACATTCATAATAGTTGGATTTCTGAAGCCCAACTTAAAGTGTTGGCTAAGAGAAAACTTGACAATTACAAGGCAAAGTATGGAACTTCGGTGATAAATATCTGTGATGAAAGGTGGAAGCAACCCCAAAGGATAATTGCCCTCCGCACTTCCAAAGATGGGATGCATGAAGCATTTGTAAAATGGACTGGTCTTCCTTATGATGAATGCACTTGGGAAAGTTTAAGTGAACCTGCTCTTCAAAACTCATCACATCTAATTGATTTGTTTAATCAGTTTGAACGCCAAACAGTGGAAAAAGATGCTTCCAAGGATAATTTACCAGGGGGGAAAGGTGATTGTCAGCAAAGTGAGATTGTTGCTCTCTCAGAGCAACCTGAGGAATTGAAAGGAGGTTCATTGTTTCCTCATCAGCTTGAAGCACTAAATTGGTTGCGGAAATGCTGGCATAAATCCAAAAATGTAATCCTTGCTGATGAAATGGGTCTAGGAAAGACAGTGTCTGCTTGTGCTTTTATTTCTTCATTGTATTTTGAGTTTAAAGCTAAACTACCTTGTTTGGTCTTGGTTCCACTTTCTACTATGCCCAATTGGCTTTCTGAGTTTGCCTTATGGGCTCCCAACATAAACGTTGTTGAGTACCATGGATGTGCCAAAGCAAGAGCCATAATTCGCCAATATGAATGGCATGCTAGTAATGCCAATAAGCCAAATAAAAAGACATCTTCCTATAAATTTAATGTTATGTTGACTACTTATGAAATGATTCTTGCTGATTCCTCTCACTTACGAGGAGTGCCTTGGGAAGTTCTGGTGGTTGATGAGGGTCATCGTCTGAAGAATTCAGGAAGTAAGCTGTTCAGCTTGCTCAATTCATTCTCTTTCCAACATCGTGTTCTGCTGACTGGTACCCCTCTTCAGAATAACATTGGTGAGATGTATAACTTGCTTAATTTCTTACAGCCTGCTTCATTTCCTTCATTATCTTCTTTTGAGGAGAAGTTTATTGATCTGACAACTACCCAAAAAGTGGAGGAATTGAAGAAACTTGTTGCCCCACATATGCTTCGAAGGCTTAAAAAGGATGCCATGCAAAATATCCCTCCTAAGACTGAACGAATGGTTCCTGTTGAGTTGTCATCCATCCAAGCTGAATATTACCGTGCAATGCTGACCAAGAACTATCAGATATTGCGGAATATTGGGAAAGGGGTGGCCCAACAATCAATGCTAAATATTGTGATGCAGTTACGAAAGGTTTGCAATCATCCATATCTCATTCCAGGTACCGAGCCTGAATCTGGGTCAGTAGAATTTCTCCATGAAATGCGGATAAAAGCTTCTGCCAAGTTGACTTTGTTGCATTCCATGCTTAAGCTGTTATATAAGGAAGGTCATAGGGTTCTTATTTTCTCACAGATGACCAAGCTTCTTGATATTCTTGAGGATTATTTGACTATAGAATTTGGACCCAAAACATATGAAAGAGTGGATGGTTCTGTTGCAGTGGCAGATCGCCAGGCAGCTATAACGCGGTTTAACCAAGATAAAAGTCGATTTGTCTTCTTGTTATCAACGCGTTCTTGTGGCCTTGGTATCAATTTGGCAACGGCGGACACTGTCATTATTTATGATTCTGATTTTAACCCACATGCTGATATCCAAGCCATGAATCGAGCACATCGAATTGGACAATCAAACAGACTTCTGGTGTATAGGCTTGTAGTTCGTGCTAGTGTGGAAGAGCGCATCTTGCAGCTTGCAAAAAAGAAACTGATGCTGGATCAGCTTTTCGTAAATAAATCTGGATCTCAAAAGGAAGTGGAAGATATTCTGCGATGGGGAACAGAAGAGCTATTTAATGACTCTACTGGTATGAATGGCAAAGATACAGGTGAAAATAATTGCAACATAGAAGAGGCTGTGAGAGATCTTGAACAGAAGCACAGGAAGAGGGGTGGTGGTCTGGGGGATGTGTACAAGGACAAATGCACAGAAGGCAGCACCAAAATTGTGTGGGATGAAAGTGCAATACTAAAATTGCTTGACCGTTCAAATCTTCAGTCTGTTTCAACTGATGCTGCAGAAGGAGATTTGGACAATGATATGCTTGGTTCAGTAAAGGTGAGGTATTATGCTTGTCTTAATACATTCAATACATTTATATGGAAAATTTTTCATCAGCTGCTGATAGAGATTATGAATTTAGTTTCTTTACTTAGTATTGTGAAACAACCCATTGTGTTACCTTTTTATCATTGGTTGTCCGAAACATAACTTAATGCCTGGCCATATCATTTGTGATGTGGGAAAGTAAAACTTTACTCTGAGCAAATCATTAAAATTGTACTCAAAACAGAAAATCAAATTTGGAAAACTGAATCTAACATGGTGAATAAACAATCCAACTTCAACAAGTAACCGACCGATTAAACAAGTGACATTCGAAATAATAATTTCTAAATATACCAAGAATTTCTAGTTGTACATCAATATGTGATGGGTTTCTATCTTTCCTCCCATAAGTTTACTATCTTTGCTTTTTTCCTTCTACCTTCAAACTGTCATTTCTTCTTCACGAGCTTGTTCGTTGACTTCAGCCCTTCGCACCTTAAGTTTAATATTCATCATTCACCCAAAAATGAAATACTTGGCTTAGAAAGCTCTTATGAGAATTTCTTTACCAAAATCCTGTTTAGTTCTAAGAATAAATAGACATCTTCAAGAAATTCTCTTTTTCTTGTAGATGTCTGTTTATTAGAAAGCTCTTGTGAGAATTTCTTTCTATAAGAGGAAATGGTGACACAAATAACAACATAAACAAACGTCTATAAGAAATTCTCTTTTTCTTGTAGATGTCTATTCATTAGAAAGCTCTTGTGAGAATTTCTTTACCAAAATCCGGTTAAGTTCTAAGAGAGGAAATGGTGACATGAATAACATAAACAGGCATCTACAAGAAAACGAAGGCTATACCATACTGATGGGAAATCGGTTATTACTGCAACTTGCGGTCATAATAATTGTAATTTCCGTTTTGCTTACGTTATTTTAAGTCCTCCCATTCACTTACGATATTTTAAATGCTCCCATTACTAGTTGATCCTAAATGAGTATGATGTGAAATCATGAAAAGTGTAGTGCCATTTTGCATGGTTATTAAAGGTGACATTATACTCAAGGCAATGTGGCCATTGCCTTCAGTATGGTCAAGGCGACTAATGTCTCAAAAGTGATTTAGTGCTTTTTTGACGCTTTTGGCATTGGAAAAGAACCTTTATTATCACCGAGGCTATCTTCGACTAGATTTGAGAGTTACTAGAATTTGGACAATTTTAGTCTTCGTATTAGGCTTATGATCGGTTTTGAGTAATTTTCAGTTGGATATGAGGGTAATTTGCAATTTTGAGGTCTCTGATAAGGTTTAAGGTCGTCGGAGAGATCACCAATGTGTTCTAAGGTTGTCAAAAAGTCGACAGTCAGCTCTAAGGCCTCCGAAGAGGTTGTCAATGAGTTCTAAGGTTGTTAGAAAGATTTAAGGCCGTTAAATAGGTTGTCTATCACTAGAGACATCTAGGCATAATAACATGTTGTCGGTCTCATCTGAGACTGCTAATGAAGTTGTCAATTAATTTTTTATTGTCAATGAAGGAAAAAAAATTTTAAATATGATGAAAATGGGAAATTTTTTAATAGCTTTAAATGAAAAAGCGACACCTTCGGCTCATCTTTTTCGCTTAGGCAATAGTGCCCTATTGCCTTTTAACGCTTTTCACTTTTGACAACTATGCTACTTTTGAAGAATGTGGATATTCAAAGTCTCACTGCAGCTCAAGTTTGAAAGCTTGTTTTGAAGTTCAGGTTTTTCTTTGTTTTTTAGGAAATGGGAAACTAACTTGTCCGGGATTATTTTGGTTACGATTAAAATTAGTACATGAGATAGGGTTGCAGTTTCCCTGGCAGAGTTGATGTTACTGGACATAGAAAATGAAAAAATTACCTTGATTGTAACTAAAAAATATGAAAGGTATGCGTGAACAGCACCCAACATTGATCTACATCAAGAATATAAAACAGGAATAAAAAATAATTAATGATGAATTCCTTTTATATTTTAGATTTTCTTTTGGCAGACAGCTTTATGATGTTACCTTTCTAGGGCTTAATTAAAATAATTTGTACCGCGCACATTTATAATTGAAAAATTTCCTGGAATTTTGTCAAGCAGTCCTTGGAATGGAATGAAGAAACAATTGAGGTACAGGGGGGAGCTGAATCACCTGCAGTCGCGACCGACGATATTAGTGCCCAAAGTTCTGAAAAGAAGGAAGATAATGCTGCAATTGGTCCAGAGGAAAATGAGTGGGACAGACTTTTGCGTGTGAGGTCAGGAGCTCCTTTTATTCAATTATTATAGTTTGTCTGCAGTTTATATCTCCGTTAGCACTGCTTGTGTGATATATTGCTAATTAGATCTAAATCTAATAATCTATGGAATTGCAGCTAAGGAATAATCTGATTGAAAGCACTTTTACCAAGTTTGAGAAATATTATATTCAAGATTTTTTCCGTATTAGGAAGCTGAACTAGTTTGGTCAGTCTTGGTTGAGCAAACTAAATTTAGTGATGGGAATCACGCCATTATTTTACTTGGTAACAAGCCATAAATTGTGGTACTATAAGATTTTTTTTCTTTTTTTAAATTATGACTGTTGATAATTGATGAGAAGAACAAAATTAGAGAATATGCATTGTTTGGAGGTATGTTATAGCAAGGCCAAATAAGAATTTGAGGTTATAAATTTATAATGCACACTGCAAATATTGTATTACAACCATACAAATGGTGAACTTTAATTGTTCTTATATGATTCACTATGTAATGTAGATGGGAGAAATATCAAAGTGAGGAGGAAGCGGCACTTGGTCGAGGAAAGCGCCAGAGAAAAGTTGTTTCCTACAGGGAAGCATATGCGGCACACCCTAGTGAGACATTGAGTGAGGTATTAAACATGTCTAAATTATATTGCTATAAATATATCTTATCCACTCTTTTATATTGCTGATGAAGATGTGATAAAATGGTTATTTGATGACAAGCAGGATATATTTGGCTTTCTTTGTTTTTCCTTTTATCTTTATCATATTGTTCTCTCGCAGTTTGTCCACAACCCCTTCGATAGCTGAGAAATACATATCAAACCTTCCAAAATATGTTGAGTAATATTATATGTACAAACAATCTTATTAACTTATTATGCAACCTGATGGAGTAACATGTAATTGGGTGATTTTGAGGTGAGAGAAAAAGTAAACAGTTACATATCCAACCAAGTACTCTCACCTCAGTTTGTACAAATAAATTAATAAGATTTGTATTAACATATTGATTTATTCAAATTTGTCTATCCTTTATGTTAGTATGTATTTCAGCTTGGCAAATTCTCCTGTCTTGGTTCACTCTCAATATCTTATGTCTCACGCGTATCAGTGTTTTGGAAAAGTTCAATCATTAATGACTTTGTTAGCCCTTTAGATGGAATCAATTTATGTGTTTTGAATACTTCTAGTTTGCATTATTGTGTTGTTATTTTAATGTTTTTTCAAAAACTATATTGTGTTTAAAAAAAACCTGGTAGTACATGCCTTAATACTTGGATACCTCTAATGATGCAATTTATTTATGTCAAAGCTGAAACTCATATTACCCTTTAATTGACTGCATAACCCTGGATAATGTTGTGAGCTCTCTCAGAAGTATATGTTCATTAATTGTATTACTAGTTTAAATCTATTTATTTTTTGCTCTTTTTTCAAGTTGGTTTCAATCTTTAATGTGTCTAAGCAGAGTGGTGGTGAAGAGGAAAAAGAACCTGAACCAGAGCCTGAACGGGAATATACACCGGCAGGTCGAGCTCTGAAAGCGAAGTAGTAAGTAAAGTTAATTTGAAGTTTTCAAGTGACCAAGATGTTAACATATGATAAGTTTGAAGTTGTTAACGGCTTTCTTTACTTCTTATTTATAATTAAAGAGGAAAGTATATGTTGACTTCAGGAGTTAGCTTAAGTGGTTAGACGAAAGAATCCCTCATGAAGGCCAGGGTTCGACTAACATTATCTCCCTCATCTGTGAAAAACTTGGATTGAATAGTGAGGTGCAATAACAAAACGAAACCCTGAATTATCTAGTGTAATGATTGTAGGTTTAATCACTATATTTTGAGGTTTATCTGTACAGCGGAGTCAGACATACCTTGAGGTTTATCTGTATGGCGGAGTCAGACATACCTTGAGGTTTATCTGTACGGCGGAGTCAGACATACGTTGGGGTTTATCTGTACAGCGACGTCAGGCGGGGTTCCCTGGTTATAAAAAAAAAAAAGGGAAATTAGTGAATCAGTTGGTAAAATTGTTAATGAACTTCATGGGCTAAACCATTGGAACTCAGCTTATAATTTAAAAGTTGTGCTCCAATTGTCAAACTCTTAGAACAATTTGGTAGGTTTGCTGACGGTAAGTAATTGCTTATTTAGGGTATTTGGATATTTACAGCCTATAGGCCCTTGAATATATGCATGGAAAAAAATCCAAGGTGATGATTTACTGAATAGATGCAGTAACTGTTTTAACATCAGAGTTTCATTAATTATTTTTTAATTGTTATTCAACAGTTCTAAGCTTCGTGCTAGACAAAAAGAACGGCTAGCACAAAGGAATGCAGTTGAAGAATTGCATCCTTGTGAGACAAAACCTGGACCTGAGCTAGCCCCACATTGTGCTGTTACTGAGAAAGATGGGGATCAAGTGACTGAATCAGTTCAAGAAGTCAGAGAGAAGTCCTCAGCAATTGATTTGGAGGACGAGAAAGTCACTGGGTCCTTGGAGGCACCAAAGAGCAAGAGCGACTCAGCTCTAAGGCTGGGTAGGCATTCAAAATACAGAATGGCCAGTCACTTAGATCTTTCTGTCAATTCTCTTGGACAGCAATCTCCTGACAATATCCCTCCAAGTCACCATTATCAGGGCACAGCCTATACAAGCACACTTACTTCCAACAATTTGCTACCAGTTCTGGGGTTATGTGCTCCCAATGCTAGTCAAATAGAAGCACATAGAAACTTTTCAAGGTCACATGGTAGACATAGGAAGTCAGCTACTGGACCAGAATTTCCATTTAGTCTAGCTCCTAATTCTGGAACTTCTATTGAGACAGAAGTAAAAGGTCGGGAGGATACTCCAGAGAAACCAAATTTGCATGATGCTTCAGCTGAAGCTTTACACCATCGTATTAGAAGTAGCATGTCAGATAGTCAACTCCCATTCAATCCGGTACCCTCTCTCTCTCTAAAAATTTTGAATTTTTTTGTTTATAAAAATATGCTGCTCCATTTATGCATATGTTGATTTCTTTTTCTGTGCAGTATCTTCTGCCTTCCTCACATGGAAAAGTTTCTGAACGCCTTGAAACTTCTGCTTCTGCTTCCGCATTTTCTGAATTTCAGGAGAAATATATGGTGCCAAATTTACCTTTTGATGAGAAATTGCTGTCCAGATTTCCTTTCCCTGCAACAAGCATAGGAGCCCCACAACATGACCTGTTACCAAGCTTGTCTCTGGGGAGCAGACTTGAAGCTGTAAATGGTGGGATGAAAGACCTTCTGGCGATGCCACTGTTACCAAATTTGAAATTCTTCCCACAAGATGTACCCAGATATAATCAGCAAGAGAGGGAAGTTCCTCCGACATTGGGTTTAGGTCAGACACCATCCATATTTCCTTCAATTCCTGAAAATCACCGGAGAGTGCTTGAAAACATAATGATGAGGACTGGGCCTGCTTCCAACATGTATAAAAAGAAACTAAAAGTAGATAGCTGGTCTGAAGATGAACTTGATTTTCTCTGGATCGGAGTTCGCAGACATGGTCGGGGCAATTGGATTGCTATGCTTAGAGACCCCAGATTGAAATTCTCCAAGCATAAAACTCCAGAAGATTTGGCAGCTAGGTGGGAGGAGGAACAGCTTAAGATCTTGGACAGTCCTGCTTTCCCAGTGCAAAAATCTTCCAAGCCATCAAAACCTGCCAAATCTTCCTTGTTTCCAAGCATTCCTGATGGAATGATGTCAAGGGCACTACAAGGAAGCAAATTTGTCTTCCCATCAAAATTTCAACCTCACTTAACGGACATGACATTGGGCTTTTCTGATCTCACCTCTGGCCTGCCAAGTTTTAACCCATCAGATCAAGTTAGTTTGCAAAATGAGCATTTTCTACCTGTTCCAAATTGGAATCCTGAAAATTTTCGAGCTAGTTTTGCTGGAGATTCTTGTGCTGGACCCTCTGGTAGACCTGGGACTTCTTCAAGTGTATCATTGGAGAAGCCATTTATGCTCAATTCTTTGGGAGTGAGCAATTTGGGTTCAATGGGTATGAACTTCGGTAGCTCCGATTTACTGAGAAGGGGGGATGAGGACATTTCTGCAAATATTGGGAAGTTGCCCAGTCTTCTGGACAGATCTTTGAATATGTTGCGTGGCTCTAACAATGAGGTGGGAAGTGGTGAATCCACTAGTTCAGTACTTCTCCCTGAATCAAATAAAGGGCTTAATATTTCCCATTCAAAGGGCAAAGAAGTTGTTGGAAGTAGTTCTTCAAAGAATCAACTACCCCATTGGCTCCGGGAAGCTGTAGGTTCTGCTGCTAAACCACCAGATCCTGAACTGCCACCTACTGTTTCAGCAATTGCTCAATCTGTTCGCTTACTATATGGGGAAGATAAGCCAACCATTCCTCCATTTGAGATACCAGGACCACTGCCTCCTCAACCAAAGGATCCAAGACATAGTCTAAAGAAGAAGAAGAAGAGGAAGTCGCATGTGCAGTCGGACAGAGCTGGGTGCAGCCATATGCTTCAAAGTAACCTCTCTAATAACAATGATGCTTCAAGCTCTATTCTTCCAGTTCCACCATTTCACATGCTCTCGCAACATATAACTGGAACTTCAGGGCTTCCTTCAGCAGAACCTGATCTTAATTTGCATCCTCTCAATTTAAGTATGATGAACCCGCCATCTTCCTCGGCATGCTTAATCCCTTCAAAGAAATTGAGCTCAGGACTATCTCCCTCTCCAGAAGTGCTTCAACTGGTGGCATCTTGTGTTGCTCCGGGCCCACATCTGCCATCAGTTTCAGGCATGTCAAGCTCAAGCTTCCTCGAGAGCAAGCTCCCAATGCTGAAATCTTCAGATCAAATTGACCTACCAGACCCACAAGAAGGACAAGAAGGTTCTCCCGAAATGATGAAGGCTCAACAGAGCTCACCCATTAAGGAAGGTCAGTTTCCACCAGAACAACAAGAACAGCTAGATAGTGGTGATTCCAGGAAGACGCAATCAGACCCTTGTCAAACTGAACAGCCTGATGTCAAGGAAATGTCCTCAGAGGGTACTCTGTCAGATCATCCTGTGAGTGATCATGAACCCTAGCCCTTAATACATGAGTGAAACAATAAGACATTTCTATTCTTTCATGCTGCCACAGGAGTTTCCAGGCTTTTCAATGATGTGCTCAAATTTTTGTAGGCATGGTGCAGAGTGATGAATTAGCATTTATAGGATCATTTAGGACTCATCTCATGTAAAGTCTCTGTAACAGAAAATGAAATATAGTGTTGCCTGCCTGGTTGATATTTGCTACTATCATTTTCTTTTCATCCCTCCAAATGAGCCCCACAGCTTCTTAATGGCTCTATTCACACAGATTTCAACAATTTTTGGTCTTAACGGCTTGTTATTATTGAGAACAACCGTTACATGTACAACTAATGTTGTATGGATATTTGTGAAAAGTGTTCATCTTATGTTCAAACTAATTTCTAAGCAGTGATACATTTATCTTACTAATGTTTTGTGATATATGCTCATTTTATGTGATATCCAGACTTGTTTTAAAATATGATTTATGATATAATATATGATTCCATAATTATAAAGTCAAACATTTTGGGATCATAACCTGTAATAAAATAACCCCAACATGGGCTATTGGATCATTTCATTTTGTGGTCTTGCAGCCGGTTGGGAATGAGCCAAATGGCTAGTACTTATGACTCTATAGATTTGTTTGTTTTAATTTTCTTTTTTTTTTTAAAAAATAAATTATTTATATTTTTCACTACCAACAAATTATAAGCAAATAATGAAAATTTTTATAAAATGAAAAAGAGATAATTGTCTGGCAAACTCACTTACGTCTCACTTCTATATATAATTCGATACAATATTTATATACAAACCCTAATAAGTAGATATTTGAATTTTATATTTACATATCGAATGTCAACAATAGTTTACTTAATTCGTATTTTTTAAATTTGAATACCCCCTTATAAAATTAGAATCATTACTACACAACATTTACCTAAAATTTAAATATATTATTATTTTCTTATGTAAGTAAAATAATAACTCATTAATAAGAAATATGAAAAAAAATTAAAATAATATCAACTCTATTACATGTAATTCTGTTTTGATTGAATAAAAATAAATTATATATTTTTCTGTTTTAGCGTGATTATTTGTTTTATTGATTCTATACACTTTATTATTTATTCATTTATTAGTGATAACATGAAATATCATATTTATAATATAATGTGGATTAATAAATGCACAAATTTGTATTAATAAATTAAATCAAACATTTCTCAGTTATATGTAATCTCTTAATTAGTAGCCAAAACAAGAAGATGGATCATTTCAATCTTCCACAAAAACTTATGTGATTTATATAATTACTAGCGGGATTAGTATTTCCATTATTACGATATGAAATTCAATAATACTTATTTACGTAATGAAAACATTTATAAATACCACTAAAATTTATTAAAATACTTCAACAATAGTAAAAGGAAAACCTAAGCTGCTATCCTACCGGAAAAAAATTAAGAAAAATGGTGGTGATTACAATATCCAGGACACTTTTGTGATGATTTCTTTTGTGTTCATGATATAAATTCTTATAACATTGACGTAGTTTTGAATGCCATAAGTTTCGGTGTTTCACGTTGAACATGGATTTGGCTCTTGGAATTGTAACCCGGACCCTGAAAGAGATTGTGGTTGTGGCTAAGCCTGCAAGGTTGGAGAGGAAGAGGGTTTTGAGGTGGCAACAAACCTGGAAGAAAAGGAGTAGAATTTGTAGAAATAGTCTTCGTCGTCAACAAGTGTACCGGCGTCGAAGTTGAGAGAGTAGCTCAAAGGGTCGTAGCGGCATTGGAATGAAGAAGAAGAAGGATGAGGTTTTGTTCCGGAGATGAGGCTTGAATGATGCTGCAACATTTTGGCGCCATGTTTCTTGAGGTTTTTGAAGAGTTTTGATAGGGTTTTCTTGCTCATGCAATAGCATTTTGTATGTTTTTGTGAGGCGTAGGTGATGGAGGAGGTTGCGGTGGCGGTCGTTTTGGACCACCAGAGAAGCCGCATTTGGACCATCTTGTTCTTCTTCTCTCTCGGTTGATTTATTCTTTGTGGGAGGGTCGAAAGGATGATCAACGCCGGCTTATTTATACAGAATTGAGGGCGTGGTTTGCACGGCTGATAGAGAGTGTGGATCTCTTTTTGTTAATTTCATTTAAAAAATTTTAAAAAAAAAAGCTGGGAGAATGGTTTTAAAACCTAGGTCGGACTAGCCGGTTTAAGTAGTTCAACCGGGACACATATGTAGCTGTAGTTTTGGCTGAAAATTCAATGGTTTTAGTCGTTAAATCACTTTGAATCACGATTTAATTAGGAAAGTTGCATTGAGTCACGAATAAACCATCGGATCAATCATGAGAATGAGTGACAAGTTCAATGTCAAGAAGATTTGAAAATGATGAAATCAACATTGAGAGAAACTTTTAGACAGGAGATCGATATAGAATAGAGTTAAAAATGATGAGATCAATATTAAAAAGAATTAAAATATTAGAAATAATGAGATTTATGTTGAGATGAGTTGTCATAAGAGAGGAGATTAGTGCAGAATGGAACAAAAAAATTAATAAGATCAATGTTAAAAAGAGTTATCAGAGAGAAGATTAATAGCTAGGGTTTATCCGGTTTGCAATTAAAATTAATTGCGAACTCTCATTTTCTTTTTATATTCTCTAAAAAAAAATCATTTTGGTCATACACAAAATAAATTAAAACAATAAAATTTTTAAGTATATATCAATAGGACCTCTAAGTAAAATAAAAAAAGATAAAATCACTCCTAAATAATTTACCAATTGAATCACCAATTGACTCAAACCAACCCCTTCATTCAATTAATGTTCAATTTGGGTATAATAACCATAGTTGAGATCATCATAAAATAATACATTTGTCTAAACAAACTCAAATAATGTCTTCGTCCATGTCCTTTTAATTGTTGGTTAAACTCTAATCGTAGGGTTACATTTTACAGAGACTCTCAACGAACATTGAATCATAAACCAATACGAGACAATCACACTTATGAAATAACTAACTTATAAACATACCATCAATGGAAAACTTAGGGGTCAATTGGCACTATTTAAAAAAAAAATTAGTTTAGCATATGTAATACCTAAAATTTTACATAAATCCTTTTAAATTTTATTATATCTTATTAATTCTCTAAGTATTATTTTTAGTCTGTCACTTGTATTATTATTATTATCCATACGTCTGTACTAAAGTCCAACTAAAGGAGATTATATTTCAATGTGAGGGATAGACAGGGGCCCCAAGTCAATGGGTAAAAACAGAGTAAAAAGGTCTGAACAGAGAGAGATCACATGGGTATTGGACCAAAGGGTCGATTGGAACCAAATTTATAAAAAAAGTTAATTTAAACTTAATTTAAATTTAGAATAAATAATTTAAGTTTAATTTATTTAAACAAAACTTATTGAATTAATCCTTTTTTTTTAATTTAAATTCAATTTATTTAAGTCAAAACATCAAGTCAAGAAGATAAATAACCCCACTTGATTCCAACCTGAATATAAGAAATAATGGAGGATGAGGAAGCAGATGGAATAGTTTGATTCAGGGCAAAGAGACATTCAGATGAAGACACGAAATCTACAATCTGTTTAAACAAGAAAATTTATTCTTTATCTTTCAAGTCTGGTCTGCAAAAAAATCTCTGAAAAAATCTGCCATTTTCATGAGATCCATCCTCAAATAATTCACTGTCATCTGTAAGTTTTGATGGGATCTTTTGGTTAACTTATGACATTCAAAAAACACTCAATTCTTGGTCTTATAAAAATCAAACCAGCCTAAACATTATCTTCAAGATATAGAAAGAAATATGGGGTAGAAGTAAAATGAAAGTTAAGAGGACAAAAAATGCTATAAAATCTGAAGAATGTACTTGTAATGACACACTATCTATCAAGCACATTAGCCAAGAATGGTTCACTACTTGTCCCTCCCTGCCTCTATTATTATTTTTTCAAGTATACCCAGTCAAACTTACCCATACCTACCAACAAATTTCCCTCTACTTTTCACCACCTTATCCTAGAGCTCCTTTTCCCTTTCCGGGGAATCAAGGGGGCCTTTTCTCCTGATAAGTTGTTTTACATTGTACATGCATATTACTGAAAATTTGTCATGGGTTTTTTTTTTTTTTTCTCTTTCAAAGGGGTGTATAATATAGTTCATAGTATAAAATTAAATTAAACTGTTTAAAAATTATAGTTTAATTTATAAAATAGTTTGATATGAGTTGATAAATTTTAGGTTTTAGTTTAAGCGATTTTCAAATCAAATTAAATCGTAAATTGTATTTTTTTAAAATACATATATATAACTATATTTGATATAATTTTTTAATAAACAATAAGGTATATCACTTTTTTTTTTTATATTTATTTTGTCATTTTCTTTACAAGTATATTATATATATTTCATATTTATTTTGTATGTGGCCAAAAGACTTATTCTTACATAAAGATTACTCTCTTCTTAAATTATCATCCATTAACTTTAAAAAACTCAAATATTCACCTATCTGTTAATTTTTGTTCTTATTGTTAAGGATAAAATCATCATTTTGAAATTTTATTTAAAGAAAGAATAATTTATCCTCATTTTCTCCTTAATTATAAAAACTAACAATTTTTTTTCCTAACTTAACTTTAAAAAAATTACTTTTTACCCCCACCATCTAGGGTTTGTAGGGTTTTCATATTTTAGAGTTAACAACTACCTCCTCAAACTTCAAAACATTACACTTACACCCCCAAAAATTTATTCCCTCCTTCTGACGATTGTTCTTTCTGGTGAGTCACTCCAAAGCATCATTTAATATCTCATCTCATTTCTTAGTGGTTTTCCAACATGAAAAACACCAAAAATTTGGTTGAAATGATCAAATTTTCACACACGAATCTGTGCATTGGCCAATGCACAAATTAGTCAGATGGTGTCACATAGACATGGATGGCTTTAGGTCAATCTGTGCATTAGTTGATGCACAAATTCATACACAAAAATCCAACCATTTTAGTCATATTTTTTATGGTTTTCACTCTGAAAAACCACCGAGAAAGAAGAGAAGATGTCGGACAACGTGCCAAAGTAACTCACCAAAAAGAACGGTCATTGAAAAGAGGAAATAAATTTTTAGAGGTATAAGTGTAATGTGTTGAACTTTGAGGCGGTGATTGTTAACCCTAAAATATGGAAATCCTATAAACTCTGGATGGTGGTGGTGAAAATGTAATTTTATAAAGTTAAGTTAGGGGATAAATTATTATTTTTTAAAATTAAAGGGAAAACTGAGGAAAAATTATTCTTTTTAAACAAAATTTTAAAGTTAATGAATAAGTATTTAAGAAAAAAAAAAATTTGGTGGGAATAAGTCCTTTAGCCTTTACATGCTTATATTATCCTCTTAAAAACTATAATTCAATTATTTTTATTAAATAATATATATTTAGAATGAACGATTATACTTCTATTTATTTATAGGATCTTTTAACCTTAGATTTTATTGTTTTTTCATCGGCATTTATGTATTTTACTTCTATTTAACTTCAAATTTTTTTAATTTTATGTATAGGTCTGACATTATTAGCTTGAACTGAAGCTCAAGACACAATTGGTTAACCTTAGTATAACTTAAGTTTAATTGAAAAAACATGTTTTATTCTTAATTTTTAAATTATTCTTTAAACCCAATAAGTTATAACTTTATCAATTATCTCTTTATATTTCAATGAAAAATAAATAAATGTGTAGACATATGATATAAAATTTTTAAAAACTTATCAATATTTTACTCTAATCGAAACATGAGCTCACTAAAACCGACCATCCTCAAATTGGAGTTTGACTTGAAAATCGAATTTGGCTTGACATGAGCCAAGCTGCTCCTATAGCATCACATGTTGTATAAGAGTAATAAATATGTACATATCTTTTATACACAATTTAAGTATACAAATTATATGTAATTACATAATTGAATAATATTTTATATTTAATTTAAAATTATTCAATCATATAATAATATATTATCTATATATCTAAATTATGTATTAAAATTGCATATGCATAGTTTTACTGGTTGTATAATGAAGATGTAGTTTACCTTTAATATTTGGCCAAAAGACTTATTCCCACCCAAGGTATGGTGAATTCCCAAATTTCCACCTACCAACTTTCAAAAACCTAAACACCCACCCACAATCAAATTTCCGTTAAAAATTTCAATCAACGTTAGGGGCAAAATCGTTAGTTAACAAAAAAATTAAACTGTTAAAGACGGCTAGAGAGGTTATAGAGAGAGACCGAAGGAGAGATAAGAGGGGAAGGGAGGACAGCCGATGGCCAGGGAAGGAGAGATCGACACCGAAGGAAGAGAAACAAACCCTAGGGGGGTTTTTGTCACTTTTCAAACCTTGGGTTTGGGGGAAAATGTAAGTTTTTAAATATGGGAGAGAAAATGTGATAAAACTTTAATTTTGTGCTAATTAACGATTTTACCCCTAACGTTAATTGAAATTTTTAACAGAAATTTGATTATGGGTGGGTGTTTGAGTTTTTAAAAGTTGGTGGGTGGGAATTTGGAAGTTCACTATACCCTAGGTGGGAATAAGTCTTTGGCCTCAATATTTTTTAACCCCGCTTATGTCTTAAGATCAAACAATTAGGGGGGCTTAAAAACATTGATCCCAAACCTCGACTAAGCCTAAGCAGGCGCAATTGCTTTCTCATTTTGGCCCCCCACTCCACAGCAGGTCCACCATCGCAAAGCAGCCGCCGCGAAGTCGGCCATCGGAGCCGGAACTGGCCATCATTTAAGCCGGGAAGCAGCGTTAAACAAGTGGGTTTTTTCTTTCCATTCTTTCAAGTGCTTATTGAAATTGATTTCATACTCGGAAGTGGACGCATCACTGAGAGTCAAAGTAGAGTTAATGAAGTCTGCGTTTGTTTGTTTAAATCATTCTGGTTGAATCTGAAATGGGTTACTTTTTTTTGTCTTGGATAGCTTGTTATTCTGATTAAAAATGCAATCTTTATATCGAAACTATGAGATTAGTTTCTGTTGACTTGCTTCAGTGAGTCAAGTTTTTTTTTTTTTTAATTCCTTTTTTCGTGTTTAATAGTTGATTCACCTTCTTTTTATGCTTCAAATTACTGCAAAGAAATTAACTCTAAATGAAAACAACTCTATAGCATTGGATTGTGTTGTACGCTAGTTCCCTACCTGCAGAGGTCTTCTCAAGAAGTGGTGAATATTATAACTGTGGACTGAGGCTCCCAAGCAACAGGCCGAACCACCATGTTAAGAATTAGCGTGTCCAACTTATCTCTGCACTTATGTTGCAAAATATCAGGATCCATTATTGGATCCTCAGTGCCACTACCATAACCTATATTGTACAAGACTTTGAATGACATGCTTCAGTTGATGATGAGAAATCTCGTTGACAAATTGTTTCTTGGTAAAATGTTAAGCTTTGAATTTCAGAGACAGTTTCTTAACAAATAACAATGTATATATAGTTACGTAATGTGTGTTACTTTATATCATTGGTTTTGAATCTGAAGCAGTTTCATTTTTTAGTCTCAATAAGATGTACTGGTTTCTGTTATCTACTTCAATCAGTCATAGGCTGTTTTGTTTCTTTTAAATTTTTCTGTGTTTGATGGTCGAGTTACCTTCTTTGCTGCTTTAATTCCAGTGACCTGAAGACAAAATCTAAAGATTGTGTAAATCTTTTGTTCTAAATTGCATGGCTTTAGTTCCTGAATCTTGTTGTAGTTTGTTATAGACCCTGAAATGAAGGGTGATTTGAGGTGAAGATCATATTGTTGATAAAATTTAAAACAATTTCTGAAATTGCTATTATCTGAAGTCTACGTCTCTAATTATATTGTACTATTTCTTTTTGTTTTATTTCAGGAATGAAAATTTTCTTGTAACTTGAAAGTGCTTGATATTGAGTATTTATTAGTTAATACATCCCTAGCTTTTGGAGAAGCTGGTTAAAAAAAAAGACAACTGGAAATGAGCTTCATAGCAAGGTTAAGATGTAATGTACCAAACAGGTTTTACCAAAATCCCAACGTTTGTCCTCTAGCGGCACTAAATTTTTTTACTTTCAATGGGATGGTATCTCGGGGCTTTAGTCAAACTGCTATGGAGGACGAGGAAGAGGAGGAAGTAGAGATTGATCAAAGAAGACTCCCAGCTGATTATGATCCAGCTACATTTGATCCCACTGAGCATCGTAGTCCTCCAACTGAGCGTGTTTTCAGGCTTGTAGATGAAATTGCTGGACTCACTCTAGCTGAAGTTGCAGAACTGGGTTCCATTATAATGAAGAAACGGGGAATGAAGGAACCACCAGTTGTGGGGGTTATGAAGCCTGGTGCTGCTGGTTTGGCTGGAATGGCAATGAAGGCAACAGCTGCCGCAAGTAAGGAAGAGAAGAAACCTGAGAAGACTGTTTTTGAGGTGAAACTGGAATCATATGAAGCTTCTGCAAAGATTAAAATTATAAAGGAGGTCAGGAGTTTTACTGATTTAGGTCTCAAGGAAGCAAAGGATTTGGTAGAGAAGGCACCATCAATATTGAAGAAAGGTGTGTCGAAAGAAGAAGGTGAGCAAATAATTGAGAAGATGAAAGCTCTTGGAGCAAAAGTTGTTATGGAATGAATGGGAGCTGATACTGGGTAAATTATTTCCATTGGAATTTTTTTATCTAGTTACTGTTTTCTTAGACACTTTTGAATCTTCATCAAGTTTAGGGTGAGGATTTTTACTGGTGGATGCTATATCACTTTCACTGTGCTGATTTTTGAGCTTTATTGGGCGGTAATTTTGATCAGCAAAGGGCACAAGTAGTGCCAACATTTCAGTGGGAGGAAAGTCCCTAAGTTATGTGAAATTATTCATGGCATCCTTTGGTTTCTTTTGCTTCCATTCTAATGTAGTTTACATGATAGGACAGAAAAAAGGAAAATAATTAGATTGAGGCCTGGTTATGTTGCCTAATGCCCACACATTTTAATGTTTCTATAATACTATAATCTTTGTTATGGAATTTTCTTTAAGAAATTATAGGGTTTTTTATTATTAAATTATTTATATTTGCCCCAATAAATTTTTTTGGCTGGTATATCCCTGTGGCTGGTACATCTCTTTGTTCTATTTTATAGGCAGGTGGAAAAAAACACGGCATCTCTACAAGGTCATACCACTTGAGTTATTATTAAAATTGAATTTATCATTTATAAGAGTTCAATTAACGTGTGTTATAATGAATATATGAAGAATATACAATGGCAAATAATTACAACATACTTTATCTACAAATTCTTAGCCTGCCAACTGCTTTTTGTGCACTTCAGTTTGATATTAACATTTTATATATCAGAAAAGGTATGTATAATGGGTTGGAGTTGGTATCTAGGGTTCATAGTACTTGATTCACAATATGGCAATGCAAGTTTTCTCTTTATTCTTTTTTCTAGGAGAAGAAAGACGCTCCATTGTGACAATTGTCAAGGTCAGGTTCAAAGACTCACTAAGAAAACAAAATCTGTGGTTCCCTGAATATTTATTATGACAGATCATGATTGCCAGCTTATGCAACCTAAATATCTAAGGGAAAAACCACTCCCACATTGTGCTAAGATTCAAGCACATGGCTTGGTCCAAAAATGGAAAAGAAAAGGCCAGTCAGCTTCAATGCCTGAAGTGCCTCACATTGGTAAAGAGCAGTGAAACCCCATATTTGTTACAGCAGTCAATGGCATCCTTATCCCTAATGCTGCCACCAGGCTCTGCAATCACGCCAATTCTGCTCTCACATGCCTCTTCCACGGCATCATTCCAGGCTGTTTATAGAACAAGCAGCATCCAGATTAATACACGGTATTAAACTTCATGTGACCACTTCATGAGCACACACTCAAGAATAGATGGTAGCCATCTCACAAGAATTTGTGCAGTAACTATTTAACAGGTGCATTTTGTTTTAGGGTAATTATTCAGATAAAGCTAGAGCAAGTCAATTTAAGATATAGTGATTACCAAATGGGAAGAATGCATCGCTAGCCAGAGCAGCTCCTTTAACCTCATCTCCTGCCTTCCTCATTGCTATTCTCAAACTCTCTACACGATTTGGCTGCCCACTTCCCATACCCAACATACAGTTGTTCTGCCAAAATAAAAAGGATCAGATTCTTCTGAGTCCACCAGACATTTTCTGGAGAATATTATAGAGCAAGCAATAGAAAAGCACCAACCTTTGCTATTACAATGGCGTTGCTCTTGACATGCTTGACACAAAGCCATGCAAATTCAGCATCCTTAAGTTCATTTCCTGTTGGTGTCTTATCAGAAACAACGTTGAATTGGATATCTTGGGGAGTCAAGTCATCTGATTCCTGTACTAACCAGCCACCACCAACTTGTCTGAGCGAAAGCTTTCCCTTCTCATTCTTGTTTGCTTCTAGGATCCTAAGAGTCTTTGATTTTCCCCGGAGAATCTCAAGACCCTTCTTGGTATACTTGGGAGCAACCACAATCTCATAAAACATTCGAGTTTCTCCATCTGTTGGACTTCTAAACTCCCGGATTTCCTTAGCAAGGGCCTAAACACATACTCAGAATTATGAAGTAAAGGTTCAACAATATATATCGCCAGTCAGGAACCCAATCATCAAGAATTAAAGCTCAGCTAAGGTTTAATTCTCAGTGAAAATACAGTGATTTCAAGGAAATCACACTGTTTTAGATATACACCAGCAGAACCACTGTATAACTTGACAAAATTCAATTTGATACCTGAAGTGATAGTCCTAAGAATCAATTCAACACTGGACCTAATAGCTGTAAGTACTGAATTACCTCATCAACTTCAATGTTGAAGGCCACAATGCCACCAAATGCACTGACCGGATCTGCTTTCACAGCTAATCTATATGCTTCAAGGATGTCATCACGTGATGCTACTCCACAGGGATTTGTATGCTTTACAACTACACAAGTAGGATTCTTAAATTCCGATACACAATTCCAAGCTGCATCAGCATCTAAATAATTATTATATGACATCTCCTGCACCAAGAAAAAACCAAAAAGCAATACAAAAACTGTATAATTTCAGAAGCCAAGAAAAATCAACTAATATGATGAATTTTGCTAATCAACATATCCTGCGAAATCCTCAAACTACAGTACAAAAGCCACACTAAACCAAAATGAGTAAAAACAAGACCCATACAAGTGTTTATATCACCATTCTACCCACTTCCATTCTGAACAACGTGATATCATTGACTCCTGCACTACATATACTAATAATAACTCAAGTTCTTAATCTATATTGCTTCCAGTTCCTGATATTCCTAAAACACAAAGATTGGTCTACCTTTCCACTGTAAAACCAAGTTTTCATTACAATATGATTAATAACCCTACTAGAATAATGTAAGGCACCAGAAAATGAGTGTAGGTTTCTTTTTTACAATTTTCTTTAGCTATTCAATGAATTCCAACATCATTAAATAAAACAAAAGTACAGGTTTCCCTAACAAATTTAGCATATGAAAAACTTTTCAGACATTATTGATGGAGATAAAGTATGCTCATGTTTGAAAAAAGGCAAATAGCTCTGATATATACTCACTTTCCCATGATGCTGAATAGCTGTCGCAATCCCACCAGCATTAAACTCCGAAAGACTCTTGTCAACATAAAATGCAGCCTTCTGGTGAGGATTTTCACCATAACGAAGAGAACTTTTAAGTCTGAGGGGCACTGTTAAGCTGGGAGGGAATTTATCTAAACAACAGAAAAACAATTCAATCAACAAGCTTCCCCATGAGAGGGAACAAAAGCAAACAATTCACTGAAATTTACTTCCTAAGGAAACTTTTAAAATGTTTTAAACTTTTGGTTTATCAGAGAATGGCATTTCAAAAGCACATCCAAAATCATCAGTCTATTCAATATATTTAATCTCAATCCATGAAACAATTTTGTGTTACTGAAATTACATGACATAGAACCACTTTCTCATAGCAAACCATTAGTAACAGTGTTCCAAATAACTACACATACAGGGAACAAAACAATACCCGCTGAAGTCTGTTTCCACAGCCACTCTGACACAGCAGAATCATAAGAAGCAACATGCTGAAAAGCCTTCCAAGCAAGCTTTTTGCGAAACTGTTCTTCATCCTGGTTTCCCTTCAGAAATTCTAAGAGTGCAGGATAGTCTTCAGAATCAACTACAACCAAGACATCCTTGTGATTCTGTTCATAATGTAATATTAGATGGATTACGAGATAATAAAAGAATGTTAAATTTGGTTTTGGATATTGTATATGACATTTTTTTAACTGGCTTCAGGCCAAGAAAATGAACATTATCAACTTCAAAGTTTTTGTAGTCATTCGGAATTAACCTTTGCAGCAGCTCTGATCATGGTAGGGCCACCAATATCAATGTTCTCAATTCCATCCTCAAAAGCAATCCCTCCAACAGAAGTAACTTTATCATAAAATGGGTACAAGTTCACAACAACTATATCAAATGTACCTGTACATAGATGGTTTCAAAAAGTAGGAACCATGTCCCAATGTCCTTAAAATGTCAGAAGGAAAAATGAAATTAAGAAAATGAAAAGCCAATGATCAGGCAGGTATTATAAATGCAATTAATTAATACCCACCAATTCCATGTTCATTCAGAGCTTCCATATGATGTTTTTGGTCCCTTCTAGCAAGAATACCCCCATGTATGTTGGGGTGTAAAGTTTTTACACGTCCATCAAGCTGCAATACAAAACTAAGATTAATACTTTAGTGTTACAGCAAAAGTAAAAAAAAAATAGTACCCTGAAAAAGGAAATTTCATGGAAATGAAGGATTTAACAAGAAATGAGTTGAATCTGGTTCGCAAACAAGCTTAAGGCCTAAATGAACAAGTTAAAGACGTACATCCATAACTGATCTAACTCAAAAAAATCAATTTTTAATCAATCATTTAATATGTGATTATTATTTTATTAGTGAAAAAACAATGCGATTTGGATAAAAATCAGTCGGAGAAAAAAAATTCTACCATTTCCGGGAACGAGGTGAGCTGTTCCACTTTAGTTACTGACACACCAGCCTTTTCTAAAGCAGTAGCCGTTCCTCCAGTTGAAACAATTGTGTATCTGCATATCAAAATAAAAGCCTCAGCTTCATAATAAAGCCATAAAACAAAAATTTGCCAAACACAACAAATAGATTAAGAAAATCTCACACATTCATCCTAGTAACAAATTTCAAACATCTTATCAACCATCTACTGGCATACACCAAGAAAAAGATAGCAAACAAGCAACTATATGACTCCGACCTTTACTTAAAAATAGGGTTATTGGATTCATAATTATTCAGAAATGTCAAAAACCTCCCACAAAATTATCAAAGGTATCATTCTATAAAACAAATGGACTGTGTACATGCATTAGAAAACAAACAAACCCCCCAAATCATAACAATTGTTAAAGTTATCTAAATATAAATAAATATATATAAAAAGTATAATCAAAGAATCTACCCCAGTTCTTGTAACCCAGTTCCAAGAAAAGCCAAGTCCTTTTTATCTGACAAAGATATCAAAGCTTGCTTCTTCCCTACAACAAACATTACCAAAACCATGTCATATACAAAAAATTTTTAAAAAAATCAAAACTTTCGACCAACAATAAAATTCACACCCACAAAACTACAAAAAGTATTAACAAAACCATGTCAGAAACCAATTGAAGTAAGAACTTTCAATCAACACCACAACTCAAACACACAAAAATGAAACATAAAAGTAAAAGTAAAAACAAAAACTTTGAAAGGGAATCCAAAATAAAAGTGGTACCGGAAGCAGAAGATTGAGATTCATGGGTTGGAACAGAAAATGTTTGAGTGTGAGACATGGATTTAACCGGACAAAACCTGAAACGCACTGAAGAGGAAGAAGGCTGGACTTGAACCCAGAAGGTAGAAGAAACGGATGTTATTTGTTTTCGGAAAACAGCAGAGGGCACGGTGGAAAGTGACGGTTGGGCAATTTTTACAACAGCGGTGGAGGCGGAAGAAACGGCAGACAAGTTAAACATGTCTGTTCAAGCGAGCGGCGTTGGACAACTAAATTTAAAAAGCGCCTTTCTCGCACTTGGTTTATCTGACTCTGATTTAAGTAAGATACTGTGTCAACGCGAAGCTTTCGTTTTCATATCGGGGATTATTACTCTTCTAGTTGGGTAACGTTACCGTCAAACCCAAGCCCCGTCCATTTTCACCAGGCTTGAACCTGAATTAAAGGTGTCCACGGGCGGGCCTAAGGCTGCTGCAGTAAGGGGGTCTTCGGTCGGTTGGCCATGGGCCCGATGGGCCATGTCAGAGTTGGCCCAGCCCAACCCAATTTATATAAGACCAAGCTCACCTATTAAATTTTAATATTATAATTATTTTTTTTTAATATTATGTCGATGGTATCAGGCAGACCCACGAGCTTATGTCTAGACCTATGGTCAGGCTCGAAAGGCCCATGTGTTGGGCCAAATATATTATAGTATCAGACCGAACCATTGTCTCTAACTTCAAGCTAGACCATCGGTTGGTTCAACCCAATTGATGCCTCTAACTTAAATTAAAAATAAATTTAAATTAAATTAATTCGAATCAAGTTAGTGTTTGATTTAATTTAAACAAAATTCAAACTAAATTTTCAATTTAGTAACTTAGCTAAAATTTGACTTTAATTATTATTTTTTTAATATTATGTCGATGGTATCGGGCAGACCCATGAGCTTACGTCTAGGCCTATGGTCATGCTCGAAAGGCCCATGTATTGAGCCAAATATGTTATAGTATCGGACCGAACCATTTTCTCTAACTTCAAGCTAGACCATGGGTCGGTTCAACCCAATTGACGCGTCTAACTTAAATTAAAAATAAATTTAAATTAAATTAGTTCGAACCAAGTTAGCGTTTGATTTAATTTAAACAAAATTCAAACTAAATTTTCAGTTAGTAACTTAGTTAAAATTTGACGTTAATTATTATATGATAATATTATTTATTTCGTTGATAATATTACTCATTTTGTTGACACTCTTTAATAACATCTCTAATCAATTCGAACTAATTGAAATTCAAACTCGAACTTAATATTTAGAATTTAAACAAAAACTAAATCAATCCATATTCAAAATTTAATTTGGTTCCAATCTAACCTAAATATGTAAAAATGAATATATCATCAAAATTCATAATGAATATATTATCAAAATTCATCACTTTTTCATGATGATTTAATTAAAGAATAAATTTACATAAACATAATTTTAAATGTATTATTTATAACTTGTAACTCTTATTAAGCATATGTATCTCAAATATTTTAGTTATTTTTTCATAAATGGAAATAATATAATTATGGTAATTAGGAGAATATAACTATAAATTAATATAATTAAGCAAAATTTTAATTTAGTAAGGAATTTAACAATTATCATGTTTGGCAAGTTACATTAGACTAGTGTAGAAGTGTGGATGCAATGCAATTATTATTATTATTATTATTTTAATGAGATTTCCCAAGTTAAAAAATAAGAAACTTGAACTTTTTTGTCCCTTTCAATATGGGTTGTTTTTCTAAATAATAAAACTACATATACTTAATCTGTTTAATAAATTTTGTAAATGGCCAAATATATTTGATAAAGGCCAAAAGACTTACTCTCACCCAAGGTTTAATTTATTCTCAAATACATATCTAAGGAGTTTTAAAAATTTATACACTTATATATAGACTATTAAACCTAACAAAAATCGTTAATTATAGAGGGTAAAATCGTTATTTTATCATCAAACCCTAAAAACTTATATTATTCTCTCTCATAGTTTAAAAAACTAATATTTTCTCTTAAAATTAAGTTTTAAAAAATTTACTTTTTTCTCTACGGTTTTTTTTTCTCTGACAACCTAAATTCGTTCCCATCATCGATCAACTTTCCCATCATTGTAGTTTTGTCAAACAAAGAAAAAAACGGTTTGTCTTCATCTAACAAAACTGCAACAATGGGAAGGTTGATAGTGGGAGGAGAAAGATTGTGGGAAGGTCGGTAAATGGTGAGAACACATCCCAGTCACCGGAGAAAGAAGAAAAAACCCTATAAGAAAATATGAATTTTTTAAAACTTAATTTAAAGGGAAATGTTCGTTTTTTAAACTAAAGGGGAAAAATTATATAAGTTTTTAAGTTTTTAGAGTTTAATAATAAAATGATGAATTTATCTCTTATAACTAATCATTTTGGTTGGGTTTTACAATACATGTGCGGGTGTTTGAGTTTTTTAAACCATATGGCTATACATTTGAGAATGGGTTAAATCTTGGGAGGGGATAAGTCTTTTGGCTTTTGATAAATAGTCTTAGCCTGTGAGGTATTGAGTAAAGGTGAATTCGAATTGAGTCTCAAATAATGATTAGTTTAAACTCAATTTGAATTTACTCTCATTTAATAAAATTACTTTGCAAACAAATCAATTTCTTCTCATTTACAATGTTAAACGATCAATCCAACATAACAAACAATTGACATTGTATTTGGTGCTTTTATATATTTTATAAAAATTTAATTCTTTTACATCGATGATCGATCAACATCATTTTGTGGCAATGGATTGCAAATTTGCTATTTTTTTTTTCCCAAAAATATTACTAAAATTGCAAATATTAGATTAGAAACTTTTAGTGAAGATTTAATTTCTTCCAATATCTTAAATAGGATAGAAAACAACTAATATAATTAATTGAAATATCATATTATTTGTAATAAAAGTCTAAAGTTATTCACAAATATAACATAATATTTTCAAATGTAAATATTTTATGAACATAAGTCTCCAATATAATACATATGTAAATATATAAAATCTTAAAGAATGTCCATCTTGCCATGTGAATTAATGTTTTTGTGAAGTAGAATATAGACCTTACCAAGATGGCCAATTGGGCCTTTCAGGGCTTTCAAGATTAAAAAACTTTTGGGCCCAAGTGGTTGGCCCATATCTCTCAATAGTTTATTCATCTAGTCGCTTTGGTTACAATATATTTCTATTTAGGATTAGATTTGAACTAAACTAATTCAACTCATTTTAATGTTTAGTTAGATTCAAGCTAAAGTTTCCATTTGGTAGTTTGGTTTGAATTTAATTTGAATTTTTCTTTAATGAAACTGTTTATTACATCCATAACACTTTTCATTATATTAACAATCATTAGACAACATCTCTGACTAATTTAATTGAGTTTAAATTGACCATTACGGTTTGACTCTAGCTTAAACCAGCTCATGTTTGGATTATTTCTATTATTTGATAATTTTTTGTCCTATAAAAAATTGGCCAACATAATTATGTAAATAATGGGATGTGTAATAAGTAATAGTTAATATAATTATTATAAATCAATTTTTTTTTTGAATATTTTGGGTAATAGAATTCTTGACTAAATTAGATTTAACTTGATAACTCTTCGAAAATTTCTTAATTTGAAAAAAAAAAAATAGAAGCAATATTATGAGCATTCAGTTTGAATATCTAATTAGATATTTAGATAATATATTATCATGTAATAAAATATTATTTTATCATTAATTTTAATATCACCCAATCTACTGATAAGATATTATCTAAATACTTGATTAGATAATTAAAATTGTTATATATAGTTTTATTATATAAATAATTATAAAAAAATACATAGCAGAAAAAAAAAGAATAAATCCAATGAATAAATCTCCTTCCTAAGTAATTATTATTAAAATTGTTTTATATAGTTTGAACCGTGTTCATATTCACATTTTTGGAAATTCAATGAATAAATCCAATTTTTAGAAGCCAATAAAATAACTAATATCAACCTTTCACCAGTTAAAAAAAAAGAAAAACCTAGCCATATCTAGGACTGGACTCAAATAGAACCCATTCGAGCCCTATACGAGCTCGAGCTTGAGCTCAAACTACTTGTCAAACTTTTCAATTAAAAAATTTTGATACAAAGCGACGTCATTTTGATCAATATATATTAAAACGATGTCATTTTAATAACGAAAAATAAATCGAATCGAATTTAAACAGAGTTCAAGCTTAGTTTTCACGAGCTCGAGCTCAACTATATATAAACCGAATCCAGCGCTAGCCACATCTACTTCCAAAGTAATTGCAAGAGTTACTATTTCTCATTATACTTACCAATTTTATCCCAATTAAATAAGGATAAATTTGGTACGAATTTTTCAAACTGAAATTCGAGATCAGATTGAATAAACTAAATTGGAATTTATCGGACCTTAACCTAGATCAAATCCAACTCTACAATTACATATTCAAAAAATAATAATAATTAAAAATTCTTTTAGAAAGCTTACAAATTAATATTGTAAAATAATAAAATTAGAAACTTTGAAGAGAATATTTTGGAAAGCTTGTTGCACATGGTTGGCCTTCCATGTGCAATTCAACTCTAAATTCTGTCATAAATCAAGGACAATTTCCCTTTTTTTAATTTTATATTTATACAAAATTAATTATAAATTATTTTTAATTTATTTTATAAATTATAAATTAGGCATCGGATCTGTTTTAAAATATAAATTTTTTAAGAAATTAATTTTTCTTGTTAATATTTTAGATTTTAATTATAAATTAATTATGTTTAATTTACAAAATTAATTAATTACTTATTAACCCTTTAAAGTTATTAGATTAATAAAAATATAAAATGACACATTTCCCAAAATTTTAGACAGGAAGGGTACAATTTGGTGTTTTGAGTCATCCAATAAATAGAAAATTATAAATTTAGAAAATCGATGGAATTTAATAAATAAAAAGAGAAAGGCCACGTATATATTCTGACTAAAAAATAAAAATAAAGGGGAGACAGGCCAAAAAAAATATTATTTACAAATTAATTAAAAAAAATAAAGGACATTTTATTCATAAGGCAAGCTTTGAAATCGAGGAGGTACTTTAAAAGGAGACAAATAATCACACCCATAGCACTATTTCTATTCAAAAGAGCACATTTTTTTCAATTAAATTGTACCTAATTTTGGCCCTTATGAGAGTCATCTTTGGGAAAGATCGTTTAATTCTATCTAGCAACAAAAATAAAAGTTTTTAGTTCCAGATAGGGATTATCATAATTAAAGGGTTGGTTTGCACGTTTGTCAATTTAATTGATTTGATCTATTTATCTTATCAGTAATATTAATATTATATAATTAAAATTTTTTAATAAATTTTAATTATGTAAAATTAACATTTTAAATAGACCAGTTTAATGGTTGAAATATGATTCAATACTATTAACCTAATTCAATTTAAAGTCAATCTTATTCAAAGACTAACGCAAGTTTCAACAATAAATCAAAATTTAGGAGTATATTTAATATTAATTCCTAATCAAACATATTTGAAACTTAATGATAAGGGTCAAGAATGTAATTTCATGTGTATAAAGTTAATAAAATTTTGTTAAATAAATAACATTCATCTTAAATTTCAATTACTATATTATTGCTTTGATAATCCAAAATTTGTTCGATCTTGCAAATCCAAAGTTGAGGAGCTCTTATTGAAATACAATCTTTGAAAAGTAAGAAACAATAATTTGTGTAATAATAAATTGTTATGTGCACTAATAATAATTTCTAATTTGTGTACTAGTGATAATATATTATCATGTGATTATGTGTTATTTTATTTTTAATTCAAGATCATTTAATCATATAATAATATGTCATCATTAATACACAAATTAATAATAATTATTGGTGCATAGCCCGAATAGGGCACGACTCATTTTAGACTGGGCTCGACTCAGGTTTGGTTCAGACTCACCAAGCTTGTTCAATCACATGTTCATGATCGAGGTTGTGTTTGTTGTTTCAAGCTTGTCCGAGCTAAGCTCATTTTAAGTCTAAATAAGCTCGCTTTGAATTCAACTCTATCTTTAGGTAGGGTTGAAAACGATGTTGTTTGTTAAAAGCGAGCCGAGTATGACTTTAGTTCAGGTTTAAGTTTGGGTTCATTTTTGGTTTTACTTTCTAGTTTGTACTCAGACTGGTGTTCCGGTTCGTTTTTAGTTTGAACAAATTCACTTTGAATCCAACCATAGTTTTATTGAATTTGATAAATTAAACATGTTTTAATTAGAGTTGTACTTGTAAATGAATGATATATAAATTTATCTTACAGGCATTATAGGTCAATAATATAATGTTTTCATATTCGGATTAAGTGTTGATTCAATAAAGGGTTAACCTTTAGGTCGATTAGTTTAATTGATAATGTTAACATGACATCCGGAATAGTCTAACTTAATAGTTAAATCACTTTTGATACTATTTACCTAAATTAACCCTAAATCAGTTTGATTCAATAACTGAAATGAGATTTAACTTTGACTTCGATTGAATTTTGCATCAATTTTCAATTAGACTAGTTGAAGAAACCTGTCCGATTAAGGTTTTAAGATGGTGCAAAGATATAATAGTAATAATGCCTTCTATCCAAGCATGTAAATTGCCCTGTAAACCTTCTTAAGAAACTAACGTATAGATCTACGTTGATATAAATATCATATCAACAGGTCCATTTGATTCAAACTTTAAGCAAGCCCAAAAAGTAATTAGTGACTCAATTAAGTAAGCAAAGAAGGGTAAAAGGGTCTAATCCTTTGGATTTCATTAATTTTTTAATGATGTGAATCAAATTTATTAGAGGAGATTAGGGGCCTAATCACAAAGATTAAATAGACAAGGGGAAAGAACAGAGTCGGGTGCTCAATGCAAGAATAAGAGAATATAATGCTCCAAAGGTAGAGAACGAAATTACCATATGAACTGTCCAAAATTCTACTTCCTAAGTTTTATCCGTTAAATAAATTTTAGTTTAAAATTAACTTAAATTTAAAAAAAATCATTTAAAACCGACAAAAAATAAATTTGATTTTAGTTTGAAAATAATTTAATTTTTTAGTTGATTTTGACCAACCCAAATTTAAGTGTTCGAATTAATTTAAATTTTGTTCGTTTTATAAAAACAAACTCAATTTTTAGTTTGAATTCAACTCGCTAGATTTAAATTGGGCCAATTCAAATCGAATCTTAATGTAAGGAAATAACCTGTAAACTTCAATAGTTAAACTAAAAAGGCCCTAGAACTCTAGAACATAAAAAAAACACCCTCTATATGAAATTTGAAAATATTTTCTAGAATGTTTTAAAACTTATGGGACTCATAATTACAATATTTAGTAAAAAACTTCTGATATCATGAAAAGATCCTCTGTAATAAGTAAAGTTTTTATTGTATTCAAAAATTGATATAATTTTTAAAGAATGCAAATCTTTCAAAATATCACATGAATTTATTGATAAAAGATTTTTTTTGATAATGAAAAACTTTATCTGAGTTAGATTATTTTTTTAAAATCAAACTAATTATATTAAATAGATAAAATTCTAGATCTAATAACCGATCTTACAATTATTAAATTAGACAATCAAGAATATTATCTTAGTGTATCGTCAAGAGACTTAAATCAAAACTTTTTATCTGAGAGTCTAATCCTTTTACCACCCAAGCCATCGTTTGAAGACTAAAAATTTTTTCTTAAAAAATATAAAGAGAGATGACTAATTTACGTTTCTATTTCTAAATAATTGAATATTAATATATACGAATAAACTTAAATAATATTATACGATTTATTAATAATAAATTAAAAATAAAATAAATAATTATATTATTTAATTATATATTGATATATTAATTATTTATACTTCTTTTTATATAATATTTCTCAATTTACAAACCCAAATGCCCTCCATATTTAATGTTGTCCGGGCTAGAAAAGTCCAGATTCTCATGACATTAGACGTTCATAAAACCCACACACAATAGTTTGATAAACCCTATAACTTTCAAAACTGACAAAAACACCCCGTTAAAAGAACCAAAACCCAAAAAGCGTGGTTTCTGGTATGCTTTAAAAACAAAATTGGTACTCGTTACATTACATTACACAGTCATTGTCCTGTGTCCTCTCCCTCTCTCTCTTCAACCTGGTCTTTCTCTACAGAAACGACAAGAATTCTGTCAAACCCATCCACCGGATAAATTTGGTAGAATTGCACAATATATGTATGTATATATAAAATCTTTCTCCATATATACACTTAGAGAACTCTTGTTCTCCCAGTAGGATTTTCAAAATCACCTGGGTTTAGGCTAGAGCTTGTGGTTGTAAATTTATCAGAAAAACCTGAGAAATTAAAAGGGCTATCTCTTTGGCTCCAGAAACCTGCATTAAATGGGAGGAGAGGAGTACTCAGACTGTCATGGGGGCGGTGGTGGGATGAATAAGCCTGCATGGCTTCAAGGTCTGATGGCCGAGACTTTCTTTGGAGGTTGTGGTTTCCATGAAAACCACAGGAAGAATGAGAAGAACGTGTTTTGCCTTGTTTGTTGTCTCAGTATTTGCCCCCACTGCCTCCCGTCTCATTCCTCTCATCCTCTCCTTCAGGTTCACTTCACCTCTCTCTTCTTCTTCGTTAAAGTTTTGCTCTTTCTCAATCTCACCCCCCTAATCCAAGTGGGAATTCAGTCAAATCTCTTGTAATTGATTTTTTTTTTTTTTAAGAAGAAATTTTTTGATCTTTTTAAAGCAATCAAATCGTACCCTCATTAAAAATCATCCAAATCTATGTCCTAGATGCTAAAATAACAACGCTAAAAGGATAGGAATCTGGCTACAGTATTTCTTTTTTATAGTATTATTTATTTATTTTTCTGATTCCAGTCCTGAAGGATGTTAAATTTTCGGGTCTTTTAAAGATGGTGTTTTCCTAAATTTGGAAGATTTCTTTTTTCATCCATTTTTTTATGATGAAATATCTACACCGACATAATATCAAAGAATAAATTATGTATATTGGTTATAGGGCAATAATTATCCTCAAAATTTAATTTTATGAATGATTTAGAAGTAATTTAAAGTAGGAGATTTTTTTCGTTATAAAAAAATTAATTACATTGGATAATAAAAACCCAAATTAAATAATAAAAATTTAAATTTATTCTACCAAATAAGTAAAATTTTAAATAATAAATAAAAGTTTAATTTTGGTGTCGTACTGACTCATTTGGATACCTGTGTTTACCACTAAATTGACTATTTGGGAACTTTTTTTTTTACCCAATTTTCTCTGCAAACCCTCCCTCACCTGTTGCTTTCAAAGAAAGTGAAGTTTTGACTGAACATTTCATCATTCATTTTCTTCAATTACTATTCTTATCACCCTTTCTGGCAAATTCAATTCGCTATTATTTGTTCTCATGAAGATGGGTCAGTTGGTTGCCTAACTTTCCACCTAAATTTCAATACCAATTTCCCCTAACTTCATCAAATAATTTGGTGTCATGTCACAGGTGCGACGTTATGTTTACCACGATGTTGTTCGACTAGGTGATCTCGAAAAGCTCATTGATTGCTCCTATATTCAGGTATTAATTATCAGAATAAAATTATATGTACAAACATCTCTATTATAACATTCTAACGGAGGCTAATTTGTCTGGTGGCGACGACAGCCCTACACAATTAACCATGCCAAGGTTATATTCCTGAAGCAGAGGGCTCAATCCAGGTCCTGTAAGGGCTCTGCCAATATGTGCTTCACTTGTGAGAGGATTCTCCAGGACTCTTTCCATTTCTGCTCTCTTTCTTGCAAGGTTGAATTATTTTTTCAAAACTTTAATTTATTATTAAATATAATTAATGTGTTTGAGTTTAACACGGAAATGTGATACATTGGTACATACATATGTGTACAGGTTGATCACATGGTGTACCATGGACAAGATCTTTCAAGCATTCTCTTCAGGATTCGCGAATCTGATTTTGCAATTTCACAATTCGAGGGATTGAGAGTTGATGGTTCAGAAATTATCGACGATGATAGTCAAATTACTACAAACTCCATCCTTGAGGATCAATTGCAGTACAAAAATTCGTCGTGTTCCAATGACAACATGGGCAGTTCGGAGATTTCACATGCACCGGTTATGGTTAAAAAGAAGAAAAAGGGTTTTCTACCTGGAATCGTTCTCTCCCTTAGCAACAGGAGAAAGGGGGCTCCTCAGAGGGCTCCTCTTTCTTAGATCGGATTAACAATAAAATTATCTATCAGTATATATTCTTCACATTTAATATTTTGCGTGAACGGGGATTTCATGTTCTGTTCTTATTTTCACCTTTAGAACTTGATCGGAGCATTTCCAATTACTGACCTTAGGTGAATTTAGAGGGTCTAGAGCTCCAAATTGTTATCTAAGTCTCTTGATTTCACCAATTTTGTACTTGATCATGTAATGGAACTTGCAGGTATATATATAATAATTTTAATATTTCTATATTTTTAGTTTTAATAATATTTCATATACAAACTATATATATAAATATAAGTGTAAAAGTCGACGTGTTATTATATAATTGAGTGGTTTATACTTATTATCTATTTCAACATCCCCACATAGGTAATAATACGTTAATATTTGTATCAACTTCTAATACATATTACTTTTTTAACTTATTGAAATGGAAATTTTTGGTGATGGGTTGCTAACTTAGTCTCTCCACGATTTATTGATTTAATAATAGTATTATACAAGGTGGGGTTCTCCGTCACAAGGAACAAATAAAAATTATTAGGTTCATGGATTCAATGTTTGAATCTCAAAGCAAGTTTGAAGGATTTCTGAATAATCAATCAAATATAAACATATTCTCCATGTAAAATATGCTAAATTTTGTGTCTAAATCCTGAAAGCGAATTTCGACAAATTTTGAATGATAATATATAAATCAATGATACTTCATGTACAAACCATTGATGTTAATATGTACAAATAAATTGATATATTATTATTTGATTAATGACGTATTAGTTTATTTATATATATTAGTATCACTGATTATATATATGGTATAATTTGATATAAGTATATTTCATAGGTAAATTTGCAAAACATTGAATCTTGCATTATTGAAACCAAAATTGTTCAATTTACATTTTAAATGACTTCCACTTCCATAACATTCAAATCTCAAAACGAGAACGAAGATATTCTAATCGATCAAATATAAATATATTACACAAATAAATTATGTAAAACACGCACTTGATAAGTAGATTAGTTAGTTAAATTGTAAAATCTCAAGCCTAGAGCTAAAAAATCTAATTTTAACTTTACACTCTTACAAATAAATTTGAGTATATATACTAACACCTTTTGATATGTTCATACTGAAATGTGAGATCTTAACAATGGTTTTTTGGATAGTCTTTTTAAGATTTATTGTGCCTAACATGAATTTACTCCATCCACATATAAAATATGAGAAAATTACTAAATCTTGAGCTAGTCTAAACAAAATAAATTGGGGTTTAAAATTGAATGCATGGGTGTGATAAAAATGTAAAAAGGAAAAGACATGAACCAATTTGGTTTCATCTTTTGAGAAAAAACAAAATGATTCAAGAGTTTTGTTCAAAGATTAGCTTAGTTGGTCAATTATCATCTAAACTTGAAATTAATGATGGAAGGTTCACGGGATAAATTGAATCCAATGTTGGCAAGTTTTCACTTTCATGTTTTTCTTATTTAAGAAATTCCTTTACCAAATGGAAAATTCATAATATCCCCATTTTTGGGGATTATTATCTTTATCACCACTAATCTCGGAGAATTGGACAAAGTGAAAATCATATTTTCGAGGTTAAATTGTCATTCTTACAAGATATCCCTATTTAAGTCACACCACTCTTTTAGACTTAAATCGATCATATCAAACATATAAATATTTTCTAATCCAGTGAATGATTTATATATAACTATTATATCATGTAAATCGACAATTTTATTTTAATATATTTTTTATAAATTTCAAATTTATACTCTCTTACTTGAATACATTATATGTTTCACTCAAGTTATCGGAGGGGCTAAAGATCAAACTTTCGGGTGCCCTATTATTGATATTATCATTGATAATTACTGAAAATTGAAGTTTAAATAAAAAACCCCATAAGATGTTGCTTTTTTTTAATAAATTTTTCGCATCTTTTGTTCTTACATGATTATTATTGTTTTAATAATACTTCTTATGTTAATAATGAATATAATAATGATCAAATACATATGTTAATATGTTATTTTATGATTAAGAAAGTTTGAATTATTAATAAAATAATATTTAATTATATTATTTTTTTATAAATAATTTATTTATAAAAATAAATATAATCTTTGATTCAATTTTAGAAATCCAAACTCTAACATCTCCAATAGAATGTAACCTTATGGTGGAGGTGGAAGTGGTGGTGGTGGTGAGTTTGGAGAGCACAGTAAAATTTGGTACAAAAGTTTGTTAAGGGAAAAAAGATTTGACAGGTAGCACAAAAATATCGTCCGTACATTTTGTTTTACTTGTCACCGTCTTCCCCCCATAAATTACATCAGAAGCTTCACGGTCCCATGTGCCATTTCTGAAGTCATAACCATATTCAATTATAGTCAGAAATAATTTTACATCCTTTAAAATCATTAGAAGATTTTTTTTCGTTTTTTAATATATATATATTTATATATGGAGGAAAAAAAAAAAAAACTAGAGAAAAATCTAGAGATTTAGCTGGGCAAAACAAATGGGTCACCCATAAGACCCACGGGCGATTTGTTTAAAAATAGGTATATTTCTTAAAATTTTAAATTTATATCCATTTTAGATATGTATTTATAGGTTTGTCAAACTTACTCAGAGATAGAGTTAGATTCGAGTCAAATTAAGTTCAAACTCGATTTAGCTTACTTATAGCTAAACTCAAGCTTATGAAAACTAAGTTTGAATTCAGTTTGACTCATTTTTTGTTATTAAAATGATATTATTTTAATATATATTGGTCAAAACAATGTCCTTTTATATCAAAATTTTTAATTAAAAAATTTGACGAATAACTCGAGCTCGAATTTGAGCTCGTATAAGGTTTACTCGTTTTAAATTTATTCGAATCGAACTCAAACCAGCTCGGTTCGAGTCTAGCGCTACTCAGAGGGATGGAAAAGGTAGTTTAATTACACTCGCACTTAACCTAAATTAAATGTAAGGATATATAGATTCCTATAAAAATATAGTATCTATACACTTGAATTAAATATAACCTTGTTACAGGTAGAAACTAAGAGGCCATTTGATTCCAAAAATTTACAGATTATCTTGATAATTTATCTATCTTTTATTACTTATATTATCTTGTTTAGTTTGTCAATAATAAAAAATTACGATAATATTTTATTAACAATGATGATGTGACAAGTAATATATGTGATAATCTGATTACTATTTTTACTTTAAATATTAAAATATTACTAAAATAATCTTGATTTTATTATAATTATATTATTATTTATTAATTTTTTGAGACAAAAATAAATTTATTTTTAATTAATATAACAAATAATAAAAATAATTATATTCAATAATATTTAAGTAAAATAATTTATTAGTATTTTTTTATTACCTTTAATTAAACACGATAATTATTTATATTTATCAAATTTTATCAAATATAATAATCATTTATACCTAATAATATTTTAAGTAATCTACTTTCAAGATAATTTTTCTATTTTGATAATAAAATATTACCTAAATCAAATATTTCTTAAAAGCTTTTTTTGAATATCCATAATAAAAATTTATAACCCTTTTAAATCTCTTTTAAAACTTAATAAAATTAGCAAAAAAGATATATTTATATTCACGATTGAACAAGTATTTCGTTTGATAAAATCGTTCCAATAAAATCAATGAATAATACATATTTAAACCTGCTATAGAATGGGTATTCCGTTCAATTGAACTCTAAGATCGTTCCTCTGATTGTTCGCTATTGTGCCCAAAATTGAAGATTCAAGCGGTTTGCTTGCCCCAACTTCATACAACGACACCAGTTCTTCACCTAGAAATTTGTGCTTGCTTTGTTGTATTAGTTATCGAGAAAATGAAGAGAGGAGGAAAGAAATAAAGTTGTATCTGTCTCACTGGTTTGGCAGAGAAATTCACAGAGTCATGTGTTGTAGGCTTCATGAGATGACAATGGTCATCAACCCGAGGCTGAGGAGCCTCACCCTCACCCTCAGCCTTGACTCACCACCACATAATCCTAATTTATTTCTTTCTAACCAGAAATCCCACTTGACCAAGTTTGATTATCCTTTCAGAGAGTCTGTTTATCAAGTCAACAAACTTTAGGGACATTATTATTATATAGTTAGACTCAAATCAAACTGATTTGATTTTTAAAATTAGTTCATTTTGTTTGAAATTCATTTAAGTTAAATTGGAGTGAAAAAAGTCAATTTGATTAAAAAATCAAATAAGATTTGAGTTGCAAAAAGTTTGATCGATCTAACTTATAAACTAAGTGATAACTTAATTCAATTTAAGTTTAGCTTGTAACTTAATTTAAATAATATTAAACAATTTTTTATAAGACATTATTTTGTTTATTATTTAGTAAACTAATATTATTTTTTTAACTAGTCATAAATTTAAACTAAGAATTTAAATAATAAATTTGAACCAATTTAAAACTAAAATTAAACTAATTTAGTGTGATTTTGATGCAATTACACCAAATATCAGTGCAATCATTGACGACAATTAATTTTTAAATTTATTTAGGGGTAGTCAAAAACTGGTTTTTATTTTTAAATTTATTTATGATGAGATGAAAATGTAAAAAATATATATATATAGGGTAAAACCTGGGTAGAAAGTCATTTTATCAAAGCTTGGGTGGGAAATAGTCATTTTGCCCAAAAAAGGCTAAAAAACTTAATAGGAGGGGTCTGAATAGAGGAAGGACACCTGTGAAGTCCCCAAGGGTGATGCACCTTATTGGAACGCCACAAAGTCTTATCATTGAAGTACATTTTTGGAGCTTTATGGCAATGGAGAATGGCGGTGATATTATTAGGTAAGTTGAGTCAGATTATTCACATGGCTTGTCACATTCTATTCAACTATTCAATAGAAAATTATATTTTTTCGCCTAATATTTCCCCTAAAACAGTTTTCCAAAGATAGATGTAGTAAATAATTAAAATCGAATCGAATCAAATTTAAATACTTATTAATTTAAGTTTAACTCAAGTTTATTGAATCAAAATTAAAAATAACTTTTCTTTGATTTAAATGAAAAACCGTTTAGTTCAGTCCAATTTAAGTTTGGTTAGAGTTTATAGCTTTAATTTATAATTCATATTTATGATTCAAATTCATGATTTATTGATAAAATTTTGTTGTTTTATTTAATAATAGAAAAAACAATATCGTTTTAATAATTGTTTGACATAACACAAATCGATTCTCGAGTCAAATACAAACTGAATTAAATCATCCCCAACTTATAAATTAAACTGAGCTAAACTTTCTTTAATTCAAGTTTAATTTGGATTAAAAAATAAACTAATATTTTCAGCTTGAATTTGAGTTAAATAAATTCAAATTGAGCTGGTTTTTGATACTAAATATGTTCGATTTGAGTCTAAACACAAGTTATAGGACAAGAAATTACAATTTTATTTTATTATATTATTTTTCAAATTTATCGTATAAACCAAATTAAAAAAATTAAATTAAATTTTTTAAATATTCAAATGATATAAAAACTGAACACTCACCCTCTTCTTTCTCTCTTTTCAATTTCAAGTAAAAAATGATGACAAGTAATGATAGTAATTATACTAATAGAAGTATAGGTAGGAGTGTCGGTAACATATGATTATTATATGTGTAAATGATGAATTGAAATTTTTTGAATGAAATTTTAGGGTTTTTGGAAATGTAAAAATAGTTTAGGGTTGCTTTAAACATTGTCCATCTTGCTAAACAAATTAGATTACAAATTATGCATTATGGATTCAACGAGTTTGACTAGACTTCAACCTGATTCAATTCTGGTCACATCTACTTTAAATATTTGTACTAATTGATAGTGTACGAAATATTACCCATCACTAAAATTGGTACTGTAACCTTAACACAGAAATTAAAAAATTAAAAAAAAGGAAAAAGGGATGCAGAGCCCATGGGCCTAAACATGGGCACAAGATTACTTGCGTGCATCTCAAGGATGAAGAAGTTGGAGGAAATCTCAAAAGTTGAAGTCAGTCATAATGTGATTGATTTGATTAGAGTCGTTGTCTCCATCTGAAAAATCATATATAATAAAATTGAACGGCCAATTCGTGCAGGCTCGTGAGTCATGATGCTGGTTACCTTACCCAATCAAGAACAGGATGTGGGCCCCAACCTGTATTGGTCGATGAAAAAAACTTCCGAGTGGTCACAGTAATTTTGCTTAATGACCAATAAAGTAGTAAGTTCCAAAAAGTTTACTCAAAGCCCCTAGAAAATTTGTGTTAAAAGAAGAAAATCACATATTTTATTTCAAAAATTGAAAATATTACACAAAAATGATGAAATGTCAGACATGATAATATTAGTTAGGACCCATTGTGGCTTCAAATGTTATTTTGGATTTTCAATATAAAAGAATAAGTCGATTTAGGGATATTACGAAAATACTTTTCTTATAATAGACAAGAACTTATCATGATCGATGAGAAATTTTAAAATTAGGATTAAACTGGCTGATTTAATTGAAACCTACAAGCAGTGATGACTCGATAATTTTAGCCATTAAACCACATCAATTTATAGTTCAACCCCAAGTCTTTTTTTATTTTTTTTGCCATGCCTAAATATGAATATGTATGAAGTAGATGTTGTCATTGGGTATTTATAAAAATTTGAGATGGAAATGGACCCAAAAACTGTTTCAAAATCAGATGTTTTCAGACTGGCTCTATGATTGTCTTGTCTCAATCTTTTGACCATTCATCTGGACTACCTGCTCTTATCCTTATTCATCTGCTTCTGAAGCTCTACTTATAGCCCTAGCTGCTCCCCTATTCAGTCAATTATTCTGCTCCCATCATTCTGACATTCTTCTCTCAACTAGATCCATGCTCCTTCCTTTGCAGCATATGCCACTTGAATTTGAAGTTTAAGCTTTAAGAGAGATGGTTTCTAAGGCCCAAGAATGCAGAAGAATTAGTTTGAGATCCAAGAATTAACACTAAGAAAACAATTAAACTTAAGACAATTCAAACTCAAATATTTAAATAAATTTAAATTTAACTTATTTGATTTGAACACGAAAAATGGGATCAAATTCAGCCCTAATTACTCACATTTCTTATTTTTCATTTTATATTGATATGTTTTAGTAGTGTCATTATTTTTGCAAGGAATCAATAAGATTCCATTAATCAAACCAATGAGAAGGAAAAATGACAGTTGAGGCACAATCAGAAACATAAAATTTTACTCTCATAAACCTATATAGTGGATGCATTTAGTTGTTTTCATTTGCAAAACGTAATTTCAGAGAAATAATACTGATTGAAATCTCAGATTACAAAATACAGAATAAGCTTTCTGTTTTCATTTAATATGACCATATTTATCGAGTCGATTTCGAAAAAAATACCAAGCTCAAATAAATTCTTATTTATTCATTGATGGTTAAGAACAATTCTGTATATAATGACTTAAATGGTCAAAAGGGAAAGCCAGCCTGAACATAAGTAACATCTTACCGTATTTCCTCAATCTTTCAGCCTAGAAAACATTACAAGCTAATCTATTCAGAAAATGCTTGCGAAAAATACTTCCTCAGAACTTCTCTCTTCATTTAGTCCTTCCTGGAATGAAAAGTACAAAGAAATGCTCAAAAGAAAGGTCAAAACCTATGAAGCATCCAGAAAAACATTGTGTGATTAATTTAGGATATGATGCAACGCTCAAGCCAACAATTGTAATGCATAGGTCCTGCAGAAGGGTCAATAAAAGGGAGAGGTGTTAGCCTTAAAGATATAAGTAGGGGTGGACTCAATTCAAACCAAGTTAAACTTGAGACTGGTTTCAGATCAGATCATATCCATAATGTCCAATTCGAATTCGAGTTCGTTTGAGCTGATGCAAAGTTTCATAAGAGGGCTGTCAACAAAGTGAACAGTATCATCAAACTTACATGATAAATAATATCATTGAATGGACAAATGAGTTTATCTAGAGCTCCAACTTAAGACAAATCAGCTCAGATATCCACCCCTAGATATAAGTTCTGGTATCTAATCCAGAACAGCAGAAACGACTCAACAAAAGCAAACATTAGTTTTATTCAACAAGGGAAATTTTTCTGTGAAATGTATGCACATACAACCAAGCCATTGAGGACCCTAGAGTTTGCTGTGCTGATCTCCTTTAAAGGGCTTGCTAAACCAAATAAAATTATAAATTCTTTTTAATGTACACTTTGAGAAAATGCTGAAGCTCAATCTAGAGGTTAGAAACATTAATAATATATTATCAAGACTCAAATTGCAACATCAAAATCCTAATGCTTACTCCCTCGGTCGAAAAAGAACATATGCATTGCATTCACAAATAGAAAAATGTATCAATCTTGTGGTTCCAGAATGAGAAGTGGGTAAGTAATGTTTTATCGTTTTACCTGTAAAGTTTTTCCATAGTGCCCTTCAAGTGTGCAACATCAGAACCAATTATTTCAGCTGCCTTTTCGCCATTATTAAAGAAAAATAAGTGTTGGCTGCAGCACAAAGAAAAGTTGCAGAGTAGCAACAAAGAAATGGTGTGACTAGTTAGGCTAAAATGAAATTGCCAACCAACATTCAGCAGCATGCACATTACTTCAAACCTGTAATTATGAGGTACTATTAAATTTTTGTCCATCAAGAACTCAAATGATCATAAAACAAAAGACATAATACAAATAAAAATATAAAATGAGTAAAACTATAAAATTCCTGTCAATTAGCTCAGAAGTTAATTTTTTCTCCACTAGTGTTGATATCATATTATTGCCTACAATAAAACAATGTTACACAAAAGAGGTACATAGATGATGTGTCATTATATGATTAGGTGATTATGAATTAAAAATAAAATAATATCTAATTATATAATGATACATTATCTGTGTATCAATTTTGTGTACTTAAAGTATGTACATGTTGCATTGCTCTAATACAAGGCTGAGCCTTGAAGCATATTTCTCCTTTAAGCCAAATATGTTAATCAATGGACAAATACAACGTAGACAACAGTATAAAGATTGAGATAGCAACAAAAATAAATACATACTCAAGCAGTCTGCTTCCTGAGTCTATAAATGGACATAATAATATTTAAACAGTAATGTTAAAGAAAGAAACAAGTTACTCAACACAGCAGTGATATTTAGCTTGCCCAATGTGCTTCCAAGGCCTTCCTGCAATAGAATGACCATGTTAGTTCAACCAACCTTTTTTAAAGACAGTTACACTATCATCAAGCAAAATAAATTTATCTCCTTCATAGGCAGGCATTACATCTAATGATAACTAGATAGAAACTAGAATAACCAACCTCCAAATGCAGACTTCATCTCATACATTATTCATAACGGCACTATCCAAAATGGTGGTTTACGTAAGGAGATTGCAGCATAGATTTCAGCCCCTCCAGATTAAAAAAATCGTCACAAGAAAACTTCCATCAATGTATTGTGTTTAGTAAGTGGTTATACAGAACTATTTTTACTGGGGAATAAAAAAGATTCACATACTTTGTTGCAGATTACGTAAATAACTCAAAGGCAGCAACATGACAAAAAATCTATATTTTTACAGTATGTCTAATTCGATAATCTACACACTCATGATCTCCACAACAAAAGGGAAAAGGAAATGGAAAAAGAAAAATATTATAACATTGAGTAGAAAAATATCCTGGGTAGATATAATGTACAGCGAATACAACATGTACCTTCCAATGAAATAAAAAATTACATGGCACTAACATGGATCCTACCTGATCCATGTCAATCTTATATGTCTTTGCATGAGGGTATTTCGCACTCAACTCTTCTACGAAAAGAGATATAAACCTGCCTGCACAGATAAATATACTTTAACACAAGTTCAAGAAGACCATTTTTACCACTGAAAAACAGTTAAATAACTTGAAAGAAATTATTGTTAAAGCATAGTTTACAGCATATCACTCCAACCAAATAAAATTAAAAAAAAAAAAAAAAGCTAAGAACTTACATGGCCCACACCATACAGCAGTGAAATAAAATATAGCTGGTATAGATTTATCTAGTACAATGAAATATAACGAGAATGTGAGCAACAACATGTCAAATGTTTCTAATGGTTGAGCAATAAAAAATTTCAAAATAGAGAAAAAGGGATGAACCTTTAGCTTTGCTAAGTGAACTATTGAACTCTTCTCCTGACTTGGTGAGGGCTATATTGGAGGCACCTGAAACAATGTGCAATGCAAATGATTGACGTGGCTGTAATTATAATCATTCATCAAAATATCAATGACTTACTCATATTTCACCAAACTTTCTATTAGTTATTGCTTAAATATTAGCACAAGTGTATACCAAATAATGGAGGATGGAAAACCGCAACAAAGAGAAAATATAGGGTGATGCACCTCATTGGAACGCCACAAAGTCTTATAATTGAAGTACATTTTTGGAGCTTTATGGCAATGGAGGTGATATTATTAGGTAAGTTGAGTCAGATTTTTCACATGGCTTGTCACATTCTATTCAACTATTCAATAGAAAAGTATATTTTTTCACCTAATATTTCCTCTAAAACAGTTTTCCAATGATAGATGTAGTAAATAATTAAAATCGAATCAAATTAAATTTGAATACTTATTGATTTGAGTTTAACTCAAATTTATCAAATCAAAATTAAAAATAACTTTTCTTTGATTTAAATGAAAAACTGTTTAGTTTACCCAGTTCAAGTTTGGTTAGAGTTCATAGGTTTAATTTATAATTCAGATTTATGATTCAAGTTCACAATTTATTGACAAAATTTTGTTGTTTTACCTAATAATGAAAAAAACAATATCGTTTTAATAATTATTTGACATAACACAAATCGATTCGTGAGTCAAATGTAAACTGAATTAAACTATCCCTAGCTTGTAAGTCAAACCGAACTAAACTTCCTCTAACTCAAGTTTGATTTGGATTAAAAAATAAGCTAATATTTTCATCTTGAATTTGAACGAAATAAATTCAAATTGAGCTAGTTTTTGATACTAAATATGTTCGATTTGAGTCTAGACACAAGTTTTAGGACATAAAATTACAATTTTGTTCTAATATATTATTTTTCAAATTTATCGTATAAACCAAATTAAAAAAAATTGAAATAAACTTTTTAAATATTCAAATTATATAAGAACTTAACACTCATCCTCTTCTTTCTCTCTTTTCAATTTCAAGTAAAAAATGATATTTAAATATTCAAATTAAAAAATGACAGATATATCTCTACAAAACTGAATAGAATATAACAAATTAAGGTTGTAAATATTATATTACAAATTATTGAGATTATAATAGTATTTTCAAAATATAAGAGTGAATATAATTTCCAAAGGAGCGACACCGATGACTAAGGTTTTTAAAAGATTTCATAATTGATTTGTGAGTCTTTAAACATTTTAAAAGTTAAATTGTCATATTTAAAACGTTTGAATTTATCTGTAAACTTTTTAATTTTTTAAAATTAAAATAAAGTTTAATTTTGATGTATTATCATATGATTAAGTGTTATATTATTTTTAATTTAAAATTATCTAATTACATAATAAAATATTAATATTTTTATTTATTTTGTCGAGGTAGATCCAATCTAAGTTTGTTGGGCTCAAACAAATCGATCTTATATTAGTGCTCTGATTTAATTAAATTGATTAAAAATTGACTTATTTATCTATCTAATAATATTATCTATTTTTTTAAAGATATGATTCATCTGATTGATGATACAATGCACCTATTTGAATAAAACAAATTATGCATAACAAATTATGCATTATGGATTCAATGAGTTTGAATAGACTTTCAAATTCAATTCAACTCTGATCACATCCACATTAAATATTTGTACTAATTGATAGTGTACGAAATGTTACCAATCACTAAAATTGGTACTGTAACCTTAACACAGAAATTAAAAAATTAATAAAAAAGAAAAGCAAAAAGGGATGCAGAGCCCATGGGCCTAAACATGGGCACAAGATCACTTGCGTGCATCTCAAGGATGAAGAAGTTCGAGGAAATCTCAAAAGTTGAAGTCAGTCATAATGTGATTGATTTGATTAGAGTCGTTGTCTCCATCTGAAAAATCATATATAATAAAATTGAACGGCCGATTCGTGCAGGCTCGTGAGTCATGATGCTGGTTACCTCACCCAATCAAGAACAGGATGTGGGCCCCAACTGTATTGGTCAATGAAAAAAAACTTCCAAATGGTCACAGTAATTTTGCTGACTTAAAAATAAAGTAGTAAGTTCCAAAAAGTTTACTCAAAGCCCCTAGAAAATTTGTGTTAAAAGAAGAAAATCACATATTTTATTTCAAAAATTGATAATATTACACAAAAATGATGAAATTTCAGACATGATAATATTAGTTAATACTCATTGTGGCTTCAAATGTTATTTTGAATTTTTAATCAATTTAGTGATATCACAAAAATATTATTCTTATAAAAGACAAGAACTTATCATGATCGATGAGAAATTTTAAAATTAGGATCAAACCGGCTGATTTAATTGAAACCTACAAGCAGTGACGATTCCAGGTGATGACTCTATAATTTTAGCCATTAAACCAGATTGATGTATAGTTCAACCCAAAATCTTTTTTTTTCGCCATGGCTAAATATGAATATGTATGAAGTAGATATTGTCATTGGGGAAATATATAAATTTGAGATGGAAATGGACCGAAAAACTGTTACAAAATCAGATGCTTTCAGACTGGCTCTATGATTGTCTTGTCCCAATCTTTTGACCATTCATCTGGACTACCTGCTCTTATCCTTATTCATCTGCTTCTGAAGCTCTACTTATAGCCCTAGCTGTTCCCCTATTCAGTCAATTATTCTGTTCCCATCATTCTGACATTCTTCTCTCAACTAGATCCATGCCCCTTCTCTTGCAGCATATGCCACTTGAATTTGAAGTTTAAGCTTTAAGGGAGATGGTTTCTAAGGCCCAAGAATGCAGAAGAATTAGTTTGAGATGCAATGATTAACACTTAGAAAACAATTAAACTTATATTCAATACAACGAAATTCAAACTTAAATATTTAAATCAATTCAAATTTAATTTTTTTTTATTTAAACATGAAAAATATGATCAAATTCAGTCCTAATTACCCACATTTCTTATTTTTCATTTTATATTGATATGTTTTAGTAGTGTCATTATTTTTGCAAGGAATCAATAAGATTCCATTAATAAACCAATGAGAAGGAAAAAATGACAGTTGAGGCACAATCAGAAACATAAAATTTTACTCTCATAAACCTATATAGTGGATGCATTTAGTTGTTTTCATTTGCAAAACGTAATTTCAGAGAAATAATACTGATTGAAATCTCAGATTACAAAATACAGAATAAGCTTTCTGTTTTCATTTAATATGACCATATTTATCGAGTCGATTTCGAAAGAAATACCAAGCTCAAATAAATTCTTATTTATTCATTGATGATTAAGAACAATTCTGTATATAATGACTTAAATGGTCAAAAGGGAAAGCCAGCCTGAACATAAGTAACATCTTACCGTATTTCCTCAATCTTTCAGCCTAGAGAACATTACAAGCTAATCTATTCAGAAAATGCTTGCGAAAAATACTTCCTCAGAACTTCTCTCTTCATTTAGTCCTTCCTGGAATGAAAAGTATGAAGAAATGCTCAAAAGAAAGGTTCTACGTAGCATCCAGAAAAACATTGTGTGATTAATTTAGGATATGATGCAACGCTCAAGCCAAAAATTGTAATGCATCGGTCCTGCATAAGGGTCAATAAAAGGGAGAGGTGTTAGCCTTAAAGATATAAGTAGGGTGGACTCAATTCAGACCAAGTCAAACTTGAGACTGGTTTCAGATCAGACCATATCCATAATGTCTAATTCGAATTCGAGTTCGTTTGAGCTGATGCAAAGTTTCATAAGAGGGCTGTCAACAAAGTGAACAGTATCATCAAACTTACATGATAAATAATATCATTGAATGGACAAATGACTTTATCTAGAGCTCCAACTTAAGACAAATCAGCTCAGATATCCACCCCTAGATATAAGTTCTGGTATCTAATCCAGAACAGCAGAAACGACTCAACAAAAGCAAACATTAGTTTTATTCAACAAGGGAAATTTTTCTGTGAAATGTATGCACATACAACCAAGCCATTGAGGACCCTAGAGTTTGCTGTGAACACTAATGATCTCCTTTAAAGGGCTTGCTAAACCAAATAAAATTATAAATTCTTTTTAATGTACACTTTGAGAAAATGCTGAAGCTCACTCTAGAGGTTAGAAACATTAATAATATATTATCAAGACTCAAATTGCAACATCAAAATCCTAATGCTTACTCCCTCGGTTGAAAAAGAACATATGCATTGCATTCACAAATAGAAAAATGTATCAATCTTGTGGTTCCAGAATGAGAAGTGGGTAAGTAATGTTTTATCGTTTTACCTGTAAAGTTTTCCCATAGTGCCCTTCAAGTGTGCAACATCAGAACCAATTATTTCAGCTGCCTTTTCCCCATTATTAAAGAAAAATAAGTGTTGGCTGCAGCACAAAGAAAAGTTGCAGAGTAGCAACAAAGAAATGGTGTGACTAGTTAGGCTAAAATGAAATTGCCAACCAACATTCAGCAGCATGCACATTACTTCAAACCTGTAATTATGAGGTACTATTAAATTTTTGTCCATCAAGAACTCAAATGATCATAAAACAAAAGATATAATACAAATAAAAATATAAATTGAGTAGAACTGTAAAATTCTTGTCAATTAGCTCAGAAGTTAATTTTTTCTCCACTAGTGTTGATATCATATTATTACCTACAATAAAACAATGTTACACAAAAGAGGTAAATAGATGATATGTCATTATGTGATTAGGTAATTCTAAATTAAGAATAAAATAATACCCAATTATATAATGATACATTATCTGTGTATCAATTTTGTGTACTTAAAGTATGTACATGTTCAATTGCTCTAATACAAGGCTGAGCCTTGAAGCATATTTCTCCTTTAAGCCAAATATGTTAATCAACGGACAAATACAACGTAGCAACAGTATAAAGATTGAGATAACAACAAAAGTAAATACATACTCAAGCAGTCTGCTTCCTGAGTCTATAAATGGACATAATAATTTTTAAACAGTAATGTTAAAGAAAGAAACAAGTTACTCAACACAGCAGTGATATTTAGCTTGCCCAATGTGCTTCCAAGGCCTTCCTGCAATAGAATGACCATGTTAGTTCAACCAACCTTTTTTAAAGACAGTTACACTATCATCAAGCAAAATAAATTTATCTCCTTCATAGGCAGGCATTACATCTAATGATAACTAGATAGAAACTAGAATAACCAACCTCCAAATCCAGACTTCATCTCATACATTATTCATAACAGCACTATCCAAAATGGTGGTTTATGTAAGGAGATTGCAGCATAGATTTCAGCCCCGCCAGATTAAAAAAATCATCACAATAGAACTTCCATCAATGTATTGTGTTTAGTAAGTGGTTATACAGAACTATTTTTACTGGGGAATAAAAAAGATTCACATACTTTGCTGCAGATTACGTAAATAACTCAAAGGCAGCAACATGACAAAAAATCTATATTTTTACAGTATGTCTAATTCGATAATCTACACACTCATGATCTCCACAACAAAAGGGAAAAGGAAATGGAAGAAGAAAAATATTATAACATTGAGTAGAAAAATATCCTGGATAGATATAATGTACAGCAAATACAATATGTACCTTCCAATGAATAAAAAATTACATGGCACTAACATGGATCCTACCTGATCCATGTCAATCTTATATGTCTTTGCATGAGGGTATTTCGCACTCAACTCTTCTACGAAAAGAGATATAAACCTGCCTGCACAGATAAATATACTTTAACACAAGTTCAAGAAGACCATTTTGACCACTGAAAAACAGTTAAATAACTTGAAAGAAATTATTGTTAAAGCATAGTTTACAGCATATCACTCCAACCAAATAAAATTAAAAAAAAAAAAAGCTAAGAACTTACATAGCCCACACCATACAGCAGTGAAATAAAATATTGCTAGTATAGATTTATCTAGTACAATGAAATATAACGAGAGTGTGAGCAACAACATGTCAAATGTTTCTAATGGTTGAGCAATAAAAAATTTCAAAATAGAGAAAAAGGGATGAACCTTTAGCTTTGCTAAGTGAACTATTGAACTCTTCTCCTGACTTGGTGAGGGATATATTGGAGGCACCTGAAACAATGTCCAATGCAAATGATTGACATGGCAGTAATTATAATCATTCATCAAAATATCAATGACTTACTCATATTTCACCAAACTTTCTATTAGTTATTGCTTAAATATTGGCACAAGTGTATACCAAATAATGGAGGATGGAAAACCGCAACAAAGAGAAAATATAGGGGTATAGGTATCTACAACTTAAAATATCAGGGAGATTTGAATAACTCGTGAATATTAGGAATGACACGGATACTATAGCAAGCTAACAAAAATTCAAAATCATTTTGGAAATGATACAATTAAAAGAATATCAACTTGACTTTCTAAAAAATTCATTTGAGATTTGTGATTTACTTTTGGCTACTCAATCAACCAAACTCAACATTGGTATCTTCTGACTCTCTTTTCCTTGAGTCCATACATCAATCACAAACAATCTATTATAACTGTAAATTCTAATGACTGTAAAAAGATGTAATCAACTGATTTCAAATTTAATCCCTCTTACCCCAAACAATATCAAGTTGATGAGATAATTACACAACTCAAATGAATTCTCTTTGCCTGAAAAATATATGACAATTTATGGGTACTATCATATTGTTGCAAACCTGTAAGGATGGCCAATTATCCACCTAGCTGATGGTTCCAGCAGCTCTCAACAGCTCCTCCAGCAGGTTCCAGACACAGCTTCTTCCTACAGATTCAATATCCCAGTATCTTTCCAACTACAACTCAATCAACATCCCCCAAACTTTCATTCACGGTAAGGAAAGAAAGGAAACAAACAGAGTTATATGTTCACCCTCATTGGCCTGACATCAATTATACATTTGAACAGTTTTGTATTGAGATTAAATTGAGCAGAATTTAATATTTCATTTCATGGCTATAATGTAACAATAACTTCAGTAATATGCCCAGTCTGCAATAATGAGTTAAACAAAGAAAACAAGAATCCACAAAAGGCAACAACAAGAACAATAGAAATGAGCAATAAATATGCTGGGTTTCCAGAGCCAGTCCTCTCCAATCAATTTCTCTCAACCAGCAGCAATACTCTGAGCAATATCTTCTGCCTTTCTATTCCATGCGTTTTTCTCAATATATGCGCAGCCTTCTAACCATAAATGGACCCCACCACTAAGGATTCTTCTCTTGATTCTGGAAAGGAAACTTCAACTAATTTCAGCTGCTTTGGTGAACTGTCCAATCTGCCCTCACCCATTTGGTCTTTCTTTTTGCTCCCAGCTGGGCTAATATCCTCACCTCCTGGGCTGCCTTCTGGATTCTTCCCTTTGGGCCTGCCATGGTAGACTTTTGTAATTAGATTCCCATCACATATATATTCGATGCCAAAAATAATCCGCTGGAAAGCAATCTAAAAATATCACCAACGACATATAAAATGGGATCACTATACTTTATTCAACAGCTACTAAAATCAAGGTATGGAAGTTCGGTCATAAAGATGGTAATTTGGCTCACGAAATTGTGTCTTCGGCCAATCCCTCCCTATTCAAGGAGGGGATTTTCTGATAAAGATGGGGGCGGGAATGGTTAAAACCTTTGCAATTGGCGACAAGGCAGAGACAGAGATAAATATATCCCTGACCCTACATATTTCTTAAATCCTACATATTAAATTACCTGTAAAAGTTTAGAATTATTACATATATGTTTGATTTCTAGTAAATATTTTATTATTTTTTTAGTAGGGATGGTGGGGGAAAAATGTGAGGAATTTTCACTATGTGGATGGGGAAGGGAAGTAGAGAGAAATTTTCCCCATGGGGAGGGGATGGGGATTCCCCATCGTCCTCATATCAGAGATGAGGTGGGGACAAAGAAAGGTTTTTCTTTCAAAGACGAGGATGAAAATTAAGGTATTGGGTCTTTTTCTAGCCCTGTTGCCATCTCTATTCTATGATAAAACTTTAAATTTGAATAACCACATTATTTTAACTAAATTTAAAAAGAAAAAGGGTCAGTAATACCATGCCTTTTTTGAAAGAACCTGATTGAGATGATAAAAGGTATCCAAGTAAAAAGGCATTGCAATCATCAATTCAATTCCTTGGTTTTCCTACACTATTATTGCATATTATTCAAGTGAAACGAATGGCTCGCAACATATACAAAAAGCACCTAAGTGGCAATATAAAGTAACCATTAAAAATGTTTTAACTGGCAAAAATGGTAACCAGAAAACTAAAATACCACATAAAGCACCAAGTAAAGCACGCATGGCAGCCATTCAATTCCTTGGTTTTCTCCTACTACAAAATTGCATATTTTCCAACAAAAGAGTAATACTGACAACAATGGCAACAATAACAAAAAAAAACAAACAGGTAAAACTTGTAATGTAGCCCTTCAAATTCTTGGTTTGTCTAATCTAAACTAGCATATTCTTCAGATGAAAAATAAGTAACTGACAATAATGGCAACAACGAAAACAAAAACCAAAAACCGGGTACCATCTGGGGATGAGCAGAGGCCTCTCCGGGCTGAAAGAATGGGGACTTCTGAGCGGAGGAGATGGGAATATGATTATTGTAAATGGGTTATTTGGGAATACAGATGCTGATGATGAGAACGATTTTGAGGGTAAAAATAGGGTATTTTTCAGCTGAGACTGTGAAGAACGTAGAAATGAAACTTGACGTTGAAGAAGAAACCTTCGCAACACATTGAAAACTGAATTTCCTATCATTTCTCTGTCGTCCGCGATGCAAAGCAATATCAATGCTGTCTTGTCTTCTTCACTTCAGTGGGGTTCATGCTGACGTATAAAATATTGTTATGTTTAATGAAATGTAAAAGATAAAAGTAAATGTAAATAACTATTATATTTAATTAAAGATAATTAAATAATTTTAATGTATTTATAAATATAATTATTTTAAAATAATTTTATATTATTTATTATATTAATTAAAAATAAGATTATTTTTATTTTTAAAATAATAAATAAAATAATATATTATAATAAAATCAAGATTAATTTAATAATATTTTAATATATAAGATAAAAGAAATAATCAAATTATCTCTTATATTATCTGTTATATTATTAATAACAAAATATTATCAAAATATTTTATTTTTTATAAATTAAATAAAATAAGATTAATAAAAAAGATAAATTATTAGAATAATTTTTATTTCTTCTAACGCCAACACACCCTCGAGGTTTAGTAATTTCCCCTTACTTTGCGGGTTAATTGAATTTAATAATTCACCAAGTAAACCTGATCTTCACCACAAAGGGCTTGTCGGAGACTTCAACTTAGCTCATTGACAGTCCTAAAAATAAAACTTATAAAAAGTAAAATAAAAATAAAATATAAAACACCGGTAAAATAAAAATAAAATTTAAGGGTCAATAGAAAAGTTTAGAAGTCATCTCTACAAGATGGCTCATTCTCTTCAAAACCCTTACTTATGACGGTTGTAATGGTGCTCATGGTTTAATTTGGTATAATTTGAAAGTGTTTTCAAATTAAATTAAAAAATATTTGAAAAATATATAAATTAAATCAAATTATTTTAAATTTTAAATTAATTGAAAAATATAATTTAATTTAGTTTGAATTACAATTTTGAATTTATTAAAAATATTTACTTCTAAATTATATTATTTAATAAAATTATAATTTTATAAATATAATATAAATATATAAAATATACATATAAAGAAAATAACAAAATAATTATAAAAAAATTGTATAACAAATGTTTTATAGAGAAATTCTGTCAAATATATTTATATATAGGCGAAAAGATTTATTCGTAACCAAGGTTTAGCCTATTCCTAAATACATATTCGTAAGTTTTAAAAAACTCAAATACCTAACAATGAATTGTTAAACCTAATCAAAATTGTTAGTTAACAATTATCATTTTACTACTAAATCATGAAAATTTGTGTTATTTTTTCTCATTAGTTTGAAAAATAACAAATTTTTCTCAATGATTAAGTTTTGAAAATTAACTTTTCCCTTTATAATTTTTTCTTCTTTCTTTGGCAACTGAAATCGCTCCAACCGAGAGTAAGCTTTCCTACCATCTTTTCCTACTGCCGTCAACCTTCCCGCCATAGCAATTTTGTTGGACAAAGACGAACTTTAAAGAGACGAAGATGATTTGTTGTCCTTGTCTGATCGATGGATCGACATTAGACGAATCATTTTTATCCAATCGATGGATCGACATCATAATATTTGTCTGATGTCGATTCATAGGTAGGTGTTTGAGTTTTTGAAATTTTGTAGGTATGTATTTGGGAATACACTAACCCTTGGGTGAGAATAAGTTTTTTGGCCTTATAGATATGTTTTTAAAAAATGGTTTATGGGTTGATTTAATTTGAAAATCACACAAATCATAATCTAAACTTAAAATTGTTTTTAAAAAATGTATCAATTTAAATTAAACAAAACTAAACTGTAATATTTAAACAATTTGCTCTGATTTTATAATTTGAACTAGATTATACACACCCGTAATGATTATGTGAGTCCGAAAAACCCTTGGTCACCCTCTTTCTATTTAGACACCTTTTCATTACAAAACTTTGTGCGACTTATTACACCAAAATGAATAGACAAATACCTCACGAACGAGATTAACGTATGTTAAATCTGGGCCATCATTAGGGTCGGATTCTAACTGAGCCAAGTTCGAGCTCGGCTCAGTTTACATGTAGTTGAACTCCAATTTGAGTTTGAGTTCGTGAAAGCTAAGTTCAAATTTGGTTTGAATTCAGTTTGATTCATTTTTCGTTATTAAAACGACGTCGTTTTAATACATATTAATCAAAACGATATCGTTTTGTATCAAAATTTTTAATTAAAAATTTTGACAAATAGCTCGAACTCGAGCTTGAGCTCGATCAAACTCGTATAAAGTTGACTCATTTTAGACTTGTTTGAGCCAAACTTAAATTAGAACTCGAATAAACTTGGTTTGAATCCAATTCTAGCCATCATTAACAATCACATATCCCATATAATGACACTTATAATTTGACCGCTTACCTTGCACCAAAAACTTAACCAACGACTAATCAATAAACCCAACTGTTGAAATTGACGTTCTTCTTCAAATGACTAAACACCAACAATTGATTGTAACATTTTTATAATGGATTAGGTGTATAAAAAGGAGACTTCTTTTTATTGTTTTTCCAATTTATTAATTTGAGTTCACCTAATTCTTATTTTCCACGTTATCCATTTTACTTTGTCAGATCAGTAAGTTTATGAACTTTCGACATCAAATTTAGTAAAATATTAATAAACTTTTAAAAGATTCAATATTATATTAAAATCTTTAACTTGTTATTTTATATTTTTAAATACGAAGGTAATTAATAAATATATAAATTACGAGATTTAAATAAAAAAATTTAAAGTTATAAGTTTAATCGTAAATTTTTAAGTTATATTTAAGTCAATCATTTTTGTTTCAAACTTAAATTCAAGTCAAATACTTTATAAATTGATGATCTTGAGTTTGAGCATTTACCTTAATATCATTGTATCAAACTTGAAACTAACATATTCAAATAACATTATGAAATGACTAAATAAAGAATTGTCCCCCTTCTCTAAATAAAGAAAGATTAAATTACAATTCATGGGTGGTCCAAAGGTCCAAAAAATGAAGATATGGGTGCCAAATCATCCCCACATTTTCCCTACAGAAATGGTGGAACACGAAGGATACCCATTTTCATTGATGAAGATGATGATAAGTTGTCTAGTTCTTCTTAGTGGAAATATTAATTGGTTTTTTATTGGTTAGTGGAGAAAGTGTCATCTTTACACTATACGATTTCTTTTTAGTAAATTTTGCTTGTAGATGCAAAATTAGTTTGATTTGTTGTTTGTTCTCTTTAGTGAAAAAAAAAAAAAAGAATTAGATTATACATGCAAATTATTTATTGATTTGAGTTGAATTTAAACCTTGAAGATACCCTTTTAAGAGGTGTTCGATTTGGGTAATATTTTATTACCAAAATAGAAAGATTACTTTAAAGATAGATTACTTAGAAGATTACTGGGTATAAATAATTATTATGTTTGATAAAATTTGATAGCTATAAATAATTATTGTATTTGGTTAAAGGTAATAAAATATTATTAGTAAATTATTTTACTTAAATGCTCTTGAATATAATTATTTTTAAATTTTTTTATATTATTTGTCATATTAATTAAAAATAAATTTATTTTTATTTCAATAAATTAATAAATAATAATATAATTATAATAAAATTAAAATTACCTCAGTAATCTTTAAATACTTAAGGTGATACCATTTATATTATCTGTTATATCAGTATTAATAATAAAATATTATTATAATATTTTATTATTGATAAACTAAATAAAAAAATAAAAAATAAATTATCAAAATAATCTTAAAAAAACCTAAATCAAACCGCCTTTAGCGTAATCTAAGTATATTTTAGAGGTTCCTAAGGATTATAAAGAAGTCAACTTCCCAATTTGGATTTGCATGTCTTTTAGCCGTGTGGCCGGTCCCCGTCAGCATGCCTTCAACGTTTTTAATTCTCTAACCGCTGTCGTATTAACAGAAGAACTGACACACGACACGCTATTCTTTTTCTCAAAACCGGCAACAAAATTTTGCCTTTCCCAAAATACCCTCTCAATATAATTTTATTACATAGAATCAAAATTTTTTTATGAAACTTTATGTTTAACATCATCACCCCAAATTTTTTAAATCTCAATGAGTTTACATATAATATATGTGTATATTATTTTAAATTAAAAATAAAATAAATATTTATATTATTTACAATACGATAATAGGATAGTTTTTAATATTTATTATTACTCATTAATTAGTATAAAAAAGGGTGAATTTGGTTCATTTAATTTTTTATTATAAAATAAAATATTACTTTAACATAAATTATTTTTAAAATTATTAAGATTAAATTATCATATTTAGTAAAATGATATATAAATAATAATTATATTTGATTGATGGAAATAAAAAATTCTAAAATATTATTTTACTTAAATATTTTTTAAAGACTACTCAATATAAATTAGTATTGTATTCGTTTACACTTATATGTATTATATTAAAATATTTATTTTATATCCTTTTTAAAATATTCTTTATATTAATAACATATTGAAAATTTAATTTAATAGTATTTTAATACATAATTGGTAATCAAAGTATTTAACATATCATTATTGTTAATAGAAAAATATTAAAATATTTTATTATTTAATAAAACTAAATAAGATAATGTTAATAATAAAAAAAAAATATTACTGGGGTAATAAATTATTCGAACCTAAGGCTTCCATAGTATTATTCGATCACGTTGCAACATTTAACAATTATCACCTAGCTATTCACCTAATACACGAATTGAATTGAATTAAATTTCTTTTAGTTTTAATTAGATTTAGTTTAAAAAATGAATTGATGTTCTTAACTCAAATTTTGATTGAGTTTGTTTAAAATAAATTCGAATTAAACTATTAAGTCAAGCCTAAACCAACTTAGTTTGAGTCTGGGCTTGTTCTGAAAATAAGATCATTCCTCTAATTAGTATTAATAAATAAATAAAATTTATTTTTTTCTTTTAATTTGTTGGTTAAAAAAAAAAGGGAAATTCTCATAAGAAGAAACCGAAATTTTAAGGGCAAAATAGTAATTTCAGTAAAAATTTGCCGTCTTCACCAGCTCCCCGGGAACTTCTCTCTCTTATTATTTTCTCTTTATTTCTTCTGAAAATCCCTCCATTTTTATCTCTCTAAATGTATTGCTCTCTCTCTAACCCTCTCCCTTAAAAGTCCTTCTCTTCGTATGCTTGGTGTTGTTGTTTTCGTGCTTTGAAATGGCGCCGAGCATCAGGGACTTGCAGCTCACACAGGTCAACGGGTCGACCCCGTCCGATGAAGACATGGAAGACGTGCGGCTTTTGGATTATTGCGACAAACGTGATGATAATTTGATGAGAATCGAAGAGGGTATGAGCCGAATTCTCGTTCGAGTCACGGGGATGACCTGTGCCGCCTGCTCGAACTCCGTTGAAGGAGCTCTCAGGGCGGTCAATGGAGTGGTCAAAACTTCTGTTGCTTTGCTGCAGAACAAAGCTGATGTCGTTTATAACCCCGATTTGGTTAAGGTGAGGTCTTTTAAATGGGTCGGGTGTTTTAAAAAAACAAGTGACAAATTTGAGGTTGTTTGGTAGCGTTTGATTTCATTAAGCTCGGTGAATTTTGATGACAGGCCAGGGTTAGTTTTGGAAACTTGGGGCGTTATGTTGTTGATGTAAAAAGGTTGCTAGTTGCTACTTTTGGTTCTGAAACTTGCTCGTGGGTTTTTTTTTTTTTTAAATTTCTTTTAAGCAATGGTAAATTATGTTGCTTTCATGTTTCTTAATTCGGATATATTTTTGTGTTTTGGAAAAAAATGGAGTTTTTTTAGTAAGGTACTGATGGTTTTGATTCATTGTTCTTGGTGCTAGTTTTTGAAAATTGGAGTTAGATGTTGTTGTTAAAGTTTTTATTTTTATTTCTTGTGATGATAAGTTAATGTTGTTTTGATGTTGTTGTTTTTAAGGATTTGTACAAAATTTCAAAACATGACATTCGGATCAGTGTTGAAAACTTTACAGGCATACAACCGCATATGGCTTATCTTACTCTATTTAAGATTCTGCCTGGCTAACCTGAATACATTTAAATACATGCTCTGACCATCTTCTATTTCCACTTGCATGCTAGGGATGTGAGAATGATCACGTATGTTATACTTTTTTGAGAAGACACTTCCGTAGTTTCCGTTTTCGCTCCCTTGTTTCAAAATTTCTGGCTATCTGATTATGCTATCCTTTTGTTTTAACCATCGATTATCCCAACATGGCGAACGTGGTTTCTTTACTGATGTATTTCTTGACTTCATATTTTAGGAAGAAGACATAAAGAATGCAATTGAAGATGCAGGATTTGAGGCAGAAATACTAACTGAACCGAGTACATCTGGTCAAAAGCCACATGGAACGCTGATGGGGCAGTTCATGATAGGGGGTATGACTTGTGCTGCCTGTGTGAACTCTGTTGAAGGTATTTTAAGGAGTCTGCCTGGTGTGAAAAAGGCAGTAGTTGCTTTGGCTACTTCAATAGGGGAGGTTGAGTATGATCCTGCTGTAATTAGTAAAGAGGATATAGTCAATGCAATTGAAGATGCTGGTTTCGAAGGTTCATTTGTACAGAGCAGTGAACAGGATAAAATAGTACTTGGGGTTACTGGGGTACTCATTGAGCTGGATGTACATATCTTAGAAGGCATACTTAGCCATTTTAAAGGAATCCGACAATTTCGTTTTGATAGAATATCAGGAGAATTAGAAGTTCTTTTTGATCCCGAACTTGTCAATTCAAGATCTATAGTTGAGGGGATTGAGGCAGGAAGCCTTGGGAAGTTTAAATTACATGTTATGAACCCATATGCTAGAATGACTTCTAGAGATGTTTCAGAAGCCTCAAGTATTTTTCAGCTTTTCACTTCGAGCTTGTTTCTCAGTGTGAGTGATTTCTTTCTTCTCTGACCCAAAATACAGGATAGGTAGACAACTCAGTTTTTATTTTGTCTTCCATTTCCCCTTTTTAATAGGAGTATATGTTTTGTCTTAATCACTTTCTTTTGATATTTTAGTATTCTTTGGGGAGCTAGGAAAGCCCTCTAATGGAATTTTTACAATTTTTTAGCCATACTCAAACAACAATATTCCATATAAAAAACTGCACCTACGATCTAATACTCCAGATTAACGGCAGCGTGTATTCCATAAACATGTTTAATTGTCTGGGCCCCATAAAAAAATTTTCTTTGGAGAGCATATGTACAACCACATTTTAGCATTCATCTTATTAAGTTCAGTAAGAGAAGGCATTGATTCTTTGCAGGAATTTAGCTTTGAAACAATCTCTTTATATTGTAGTAAAAATAGATTGTCAATATGTAGTTGGTTTAATAGATCTTTAACTTTTTATTTCTATATTAACTTTGAGCTCTTATTGAATCTGGTCCAGATTCCTGTCTTTCTAATTCAAGTAATTTGTCCTCACATACCATTGTTGGATGCCTTAATGCTCCGGCGATGTGGACCCTTCCTAATGGGTGATTGGTTGAAATGGGTATTGGTGAGCATTGTTCAATTTGTGATTGGAAAGCGCTTCTACATTGCTGCTGGCAGAGCTCTTAGAAATGGTTCAACTAACATGGATGTTTTGGTTGCATTGGGAACTTCAGCTTCTTACTTCTACTCTGTTGGTGCACTTCTATATGGGGCACTTACAGGGTTTTGGTCTCCCACGTACTTTGAAACTAGCTCCATGCTTATAACTTTTGTATTATTGGGGAAGTATTTGGAAAGTCTTGCAAAGGGGAAAACATCGGATGCTATCAAGAAATTAGTTGAACTTACTCCTGCAAAAGCACTGTTAATTGTCAAAGACAAGGGTAAATGCTTTTTATTTCTTTTTGTCTTTGTGTGTCTTTTTTCTTCCCTCAAAACTCTGATTAGACTTTTGTTGGACTTTCATTATGTTATATTGAAATGGTCATATTTTAAGTGAATTTAAAATAGATATCCAAGCACAAGATAGATTTATTTTGATCTATATGATGCCAAAAAAACAAAACAGAATTTGAAATCTAAAACTGAGTAATTTGATTTGCTGGTTTTCTAGGAGGAAAGTGTATTGAGGAAAGAGAAATAGATGCTTTGCTAATTCAGCCTGGTGACACATTAAAGGTTCTTCCTGGTGCAAAGCTTCCTGCTGATGGTATTGTGGAGTGGGGTACAAGTTATGTTGACGAGAGCATGGTAACTGGTGAGGCTATACCAGTTCCAAAGGAGATTGATTCGTCAGTTGTTGGGGGTACAATAAATTTACGTGGTGTCCTTCACATTAAAGCCACCAAAGTAGGATCTGATGCAGTTTTAAGTCAGATTATTAGTTTGGTTGAGACAGCCCAGATGTCAAAAGCTCCCATTCAGAAGTTTGCTGATTTGGTAAGTTTACTTATTCTGCTAATTCACATTGTTAGTTTTTGGAGTGGTTTGCCTTTCATGTAGGCACAATCTGGATATTGTTATACGTCAAATCCCTTTATCTTTGGTTTGCAAATGTCAATGGTTAAGTGTCTTGAATGTAATCTTAGATATTGTAGATGTATTGGAAAGATAAGTTAATATTGATCTTGCAATGTTAAATGAAGTCTGAAACCATATGTCAAAAATATTTTTGTTCTTTTTAATGTCAAATTATTGATCGCTAATTGTAATGAACTTGATTTTTTTCTTACATCATGGTTTCTTTTTTACTTTCAGGTTGCAAGCATTTTTGTTCCTATGGTGGTAGCTTTGTCATTGTTGACTTTTTTTGGCTGGTAAGTTCGATATAAAGAGTTCAAATAATGTTTCTGAGCTATTTCTTTTTACTTGAAAAGCTTTTGGGATCAGTAGTTTCTCAATGTTGGTATCAAAGTAATACTGATCAGAATTTCCTGTGTTTATATTCCTCTAGCCAACTGAATTGTAAGACAATGCAATTTGGCCATATCTTTGAACCTATGTGCATTTTATTAATTCGCTTGACAAGTCTGTTAAATTTTAGGCATATACACAAGGAGTGAGTGAGTGGAAATTTAATTACTGCTGTTTGCGTCCTTTTACATGATTGTATGCTTTTGGGATTGTATGTTACATTACCTCCTATGTCTTCTCTGATGGTAGATATGCCACTTATAATGTTTACATCACTGCCATGGTGTATACCTCCCTGTAATTGTCAATTTTTTGTTATTGTTTATAGGTATATTGGTGGAATTGCTGTAGCATACCCAGAAACGTGGCTGCCTGAAAATGGCAATTATTTTGTTTTTGCCCTCATGTTTTCTATATCAGTAGTGGTGATTGCATGTCCATGTGCTCTTGGCTTGGCCACACCTACTGCCGTCATGGTTGCAACTGGTGTTGGGGCTAACAATGGTGTACTTATTAAAGGAGGTGATGCTTTGGAAAGAGCTCAGAAGGTTAAATATGTGATATTTGATAAAACAGGCACTCTAACCCAAGGAAAAGCCACTGTTACAACTGCAAAGGTTTTCTCCGGAATGGACCTTGGTGAATTTCTTACACTTGTGGCCTCTGCAGAGGTAACTTCCATTAACTTCATGTCTCCTCCCCCATTCCCAAAGAGCTCATGTCTGCTATAAATTAGTGTAACATGCAAGTTGGATGGTTTGATTTGGTACTAAAAGGGATCCAGGTCTTTGTTTTGGTTTTTCATTAAACATATTTACTTACATATAATTTACTTTTTGGTGCTGAAGTAGGAAAACCTTTTTTGAGATAGTAGGCAACAGAAGGGTGTCAACAAAAAGTAATATTTCTTCTTCCATTTAATAGTTTAGCAGTGAACATCCATTGGCAAGAGCAATATTGGAGTACGCACACCATTTTCATTTTCTCGAAGATCCCTTGCCAACCAAGAATACTCAAAATCAAGGCAGAGTTTTCAATGTTTCTGGATGGCTTCTTGATGTGTCTGATTTTTCAGCTCTTCCTGGAAGAGGTGTACAGTGCTTAATAAAAGGAAAACAGGTTTTGGTGAGTTTTTGGATCTAAAAAGATTGTTCCCCACTGCAGTTTGAGGTTGAGAAAATTTATTTGTTGTTTTTGGGAGGTTCCTTATTGAAGGCTATATGTATCCTGAACAGGTGGGTAACCGGAAGTTGCTGACTGAAAGTGGAATCACTATTCCAACCCATGTAGAAAGTTTTCTTGTAGAATTGGAAGAAAGTGCACAGACAGGCATACTTGTAGCATTGGATGATAACTTAATTGGTGTTTTGGGTGTCTCAGATCCACTAAAGAGAGAATCTGCTGTGGTCATTGAGGGCCTTATGAAAATGGGTGTTATACCAGTCATGGTGACAGGAGATAATTGGAGGACAGCGATGGCTGTTGCCAGAAAGGTTTGTGCATATTGTTCTATTTGTTGGAACTTTAAATGCAATGTTCCGAATTTTGACTGCAATGATATTCCATTCCAGTCGTAATCAATTGATTATTGGTAGGAATTGATATCTAACTTCTAACCTGTATTCAAAATTCTTATAATTTGTTTGAAGCATGAATAAAATTATTTGTTTTTCGGCAGGTTGGCATTCAACATCAACATGTGATGGCAGAGGTAATGCCAGCAGGAAAAGCTGATGCCGTCTGTTCATTTCAAAGAGATGGAAGCATAGTAGCAATGGTTGGGGATGGAATCAACGATTCGCCTGCTCTAGCTGCTGCTGACATTGGTATGGCAATCGGGGCAGGTACAGATATCGCCATCGAAGCAGCAGACTACGTACTGATGCGGAATAACTTAGAAGATGTAATCACAGCCATTGACCTTTCCAGAAAAACTTTTGCGCGTATTCGCTTGAATTATGTCTTTGCCATGGCCTACAATGTTGTTGCAATCCCTGTTGCTGCTGGCGCATTCTTTCCTTCTCTAGGAATCAAATTGCCACCATGGGTGGCTGGTGCGTGTATGGCTCTCTCTTCTGTAAGTGTTGTATGCTCCTCATTGCTTCTTAGGAGATACAAAAAACCAAGACTTACAACAATACTAGAAATTACTGTAGAGTAAAAGTCAAAGTAGGGGGAAAAAAAACACTCTAGTCACAGAATGAACTTAATATCTGTCAAAAGGAGTGCTGGAAATTAAATGTCTCAATTTTGTTGTATTTTTCTCTTCCTTTTTACTTTGACATTTTCATTGGGATGGGGTTAATTTTACCACCCCATAAAATGTAAATTGTTGGTAATTGTATAGTATCTTAATCATTCTCCTTTTCTCACTTAAGATCATGTCTCTCATTTCTCTAAAATGTCCAGGGCAAGTTTGGGAGATTTTTGCATTTTTATTGTAGAAAAAAAAAATTTCTATTTTAAAAAGAACAAAGACTGGTAACATGGAGCACAAAACCATTATGAAGAATGATAAATCTGAATGACTAGAGAGTGTGAAATCAATAAAGCAAAACAAAACTTGCTTGATTTGTTATGGTTCACCTAAATTAGGATATCATTATAAGAAGTCAATATTATTTTAATATATCTTTACTTCACTTACCATACATTGTTAATGAATTGTTGTATCAAAATATAATGTGTTTATATATTAGAATTTAGAGAAACCCTTTTAAAATATTTATTCTTAAGATAAATCTTATTAGGATCTTTCTTTTTTTTGGGTTAGTATCTTACCAGGATTCTTATTCTTAATAAAAATCCTAAATGTCTCCATTGGATAAAATCTATCCCTAATTATAAACACATCTAAGACTGAAAAGCTGAGGTATGCTCTGATATGATCATCCCATTGAAATTAACTTGATTATGTTGCCTCCTGGAATCTTTCACTTTCACCAGGAATTGTCAATAGTATGCATGTTTACTTTTACGACATGGAGCCGCCAAACGTTTGCTCATTCTTTCTGCAACATAAATCATCCTTAAATTAAGACTGTAAAAGACTAACCTCATCACTCGGAAAAACTTAGCGGAAGCATGGCAAGTTCTGGTGAGTAGTTGCAATTTTATGACTTTTATCAGCAAAACCTGGAAGGGAATTCCGTGCCATTTTGTGATGCCAATTTGGTCACAACCACCCGACAAACATTTTAGGCCCTGAAAACTTATGCTCAACAACTTCTGACTCCCCAAAAGGGCGTGCAATGAACGTTTGGGGACAATCGAGAGCTTCCAAGAAGACTCTCACAACTCTCCTGATTGCCAACGCTAACAATTTCAGGTCCCTGGTGCAACGGTTCACAGGCTTTCCGAGCTCTACACCCTTTTCTTTTGAAAGCAAAAAGGGGCCTGTCAACTTGAGTTTTGGCCTTGGAAATGAACTTATCGGCTTTAAGCTCAGTCTTGTTTAAGGTCGATTTAAATTGAATTTAACAATTCTCTCAATAAGCTCTTTAAATAAGTTAAACCTTTACTACAAACGCTTACTAGGTTATTTGCCATATAAAAGCACTTATAGAATTTAAAATAAACTATTTTGATACATACCCCTTTCTCCCACTTTGGTTCAGAAGCACTTATAGAAATTAAAATCATTATCCAAAAACACTTATAATCTCTATAAGAAGATATTGATTCAAGTTTTTTTTGATAATATTTTAAGATTAAATTCTTAATTTATTTGATTTAATAATTATAAGATCGATTATTAAATCCAGAGTTTAAATGACAGTCCCATTTTGATAAAATTGTTTGTTACAAAAAAAAATTGGTGAATAAAACATCACCAATTGGGCCTATCATGTGTGGGCTATTGTTGATGATAATAGCCCAAATCGACACATGACAACCTTATCCGAATAAAAAACACACCATAGAGAACTTATATGGACCCAATACTTGTCTCCATGATGACTTAGGATCTGCATCAATAGGGATAACAATTTGAGTCCAATTTTAGGGATTCTTACGTTCTTTGACCCTAATGAAAAGAAAATTCTTTGATAGAAATGGAGAAGAGGATGAGGATGAAAAAATTTTCCACAATCGAAGACGGGCCGGGGATAGGGATACATGTGTCCCCTCCTCACCCCGCCCCTTCCCCTCCTTGCCCCCATCCCATCATTTTATATTAATATAGTTATTTAAAATACTAATATATTTTTTATAGTTTTAAATTATTTATATTTTTTAAATTTATTTAGGTTTTTGTTGTATATATTAAAGTAGTTAATATATTATATTTGAAATAGTGGGTTAATTTTAATTTAATTTAATTATATTATTTAATATATTTATATTGTATTTAAAAAGTAAAAAAAGAATTTTTTTTTGTGGTTACGAAGAGGAGATTTTTTTTGTAAGGATAAAAAAGGGATGGAGAAAAGAGGAGAGGGAGATTTTTCTTTTCTTTACGGGGAGAGGATGAAGAATCATTTTTATTCCCGTAACAGGGATAGGGATATTCCCCAAACCCCCGCCCCCGGGTTGCCAACCCTATGCATCAACAGTATATATCATTTGTGAAATAATTTGATCTCACAACTCACAAGGATAAAGTTTATGAAATTAATTGGTGTCGCACAATTTTGATTGTTGACAAAACAAACTCTATAAGAATATAATTGCCCGCAAAGCTTCAGTTTTCACAAAGAGATTTTTATTGAAGAACAACGATGTGGGCATCAATGTTCTCTTGCACCTCGCAGACCATCCTCGTAAAGCCTCTGTCAAATCGTACGCACTGTGCGTCTTTGAAACTGAGAGCATCACTTTCTGATTATCCACTTGCAAGCAGAATCATGGTTAGAAGTACAGTCAAGTCTCTTCCTTTTCTAGCTGTTGTTTTGATTGGATATTTTTCATCTGGGTTTCAGTTTTTAAGAGCAATAATCTCTGTTTTGATGAATTTTCCTACCTGGGTTTAGCTGGGTTCGGTATTTAGTTGTTTTATGGAGTTGTTTAGTTATAAATTGAACTACTTGTTTGATTGCATCTTTTGTTGTGCTTGTGCTTACATTCTATTAAAATGTTAAATTTTGTAATTTTGGTGTTAATGTTTAATAGATTTGGGAAGGACAGAGAATTGAGGATTAGGTGGTTTGTTAGTAGAGACATGGCGGCTAGTGGTAGATGATTGGTTTATTAAGATTGTGGTGGCTAAGATTATGCTAGTTATACTATATGGTTGAAGATAAATTTATGAAAAGATTAGTTGAATGAATGAAGAACTGCTCGAATTTACACTATTTATTATGGTTCAAATTTATGAGTCAAAAGGGTCAATTGTGCTAACAAAAGAATTGTTCAATAACCATTTTTTTTTTCTGTTTGCCAAAATGTATTGTTTTTATTTGATTCGGGTGCATATTATAGGGTTTTAAATAATTATAGTGTCAATAAATTAATAGACAAATTTGTTGAATGTGCTTGTAATGCCTGTGAGAATTCTTCATAGATGGGTAACAAGCAGTATGTTAAGTGTTTACTTTCCGTTTATAATGGTGGTTTTACTTGGGGCTTGTATGAAAATTCATCATGATTGTATGTTGGGAATAATGTGAAATAAAAGTTCGTTTGCTCATTGATTGTTCAACACATTGTTCATGATATAAGTGGGCCGCATATTATATAAGCGTAGTGGATTGTGATCTCTTTACGACTTTGTAGTACGCATATAATATTTTCTTTTCTGTTTTGATTTTATTTTTGTTGTGGATTCAATCTTTAAAATAATTTTAAGGATAAATATGATTGACCTTTTTTATGAAGATAAATTCGAAATATTTGGATCTATGTTTGTTTTATAAAGCCATAGAAGTTTCTTCTAAATTATTTTCAAATTCATTAAACCCCTGTTTTCCAAATCATCAGGAACCTTCTTTTGTATTTTCAAGATCTTCTTTTCATTAGAAAGGTTTATAATAGTTTTTGAAACTGCCAGAGCATTTGTTTTGAGATTTTTATTTTACATCATGAAGTTGTTTGGAAATAAGCAAATGCTGTCTCACTTAAAGAAGCCTACAGATTTTCTCTGAACAGGGTTGTAATTATGTAATATGAATGTAGGTTTTAATGTGACAGTGTAGGAAGGAAAAGGATGAGACTGTAATTGTAAAATGAACTGAAGGAATAAAGGATGCTTTTATTGATTAAGTACGAGCAGAATTACAACTCCTGAATACTGCTGTATTTTATTATGAACTAAACAAGAACTGTACTGAATGAAAAGAATGTAACTGAAACCAAATGGATGCTGACTAAAACCTCTCAACCTCCCCTAAGCCTAAGCCCCCCTGTTTTTATGTTTTTCCTTGATGATTAATCACAAATCTCTTCCTATTTCTCAGCTTCATTTATTTGTGGAGTTTATTTGACTCCCTGCTGTTATCTTGTTTGCTGTCATCTTTATCTTTATCACTTTATTCAGGTATTATCCGCATTATCTTTACTTAAGGCAATACTTCAGTTTGTGATGAATTCCTTTGTTGCCCCTTCTTTGGTCAACCTTGGAAATGGGAGGTCTATCAAATTCTCCCACACTTTTACACAATTAAACAAGAATTGGATTGAAATAACCACAACTCCAAATACATACATACAGACATACACATATAGACAAATAGATAGATAGATAGAGCCCCTTTTTGCTGCAGTACCTGATTTTGCCACCTCATTATGAGCTAGAATTCTCATGCTTGAGCCCTTATGTTTCTTCTAATGCACCATAGTTCCTATCTTATATTAAGTAATGTGGCATTTTATTAGGGGTACATATGGGCTATTATATTGATTGATTCATAATGTATACCTTTAAGACAATGACATATCACTTTTGACTCAAAACTTGGGATATAGACTTGGATCGTATGGCACTACTTGTATGGTGTATATGTATAACACAAGAACATTTATAATCATTATTTTATGAAAAAAAAAAATCCTAAAGATGTTGAACAATTGCTGGAAAAAGGAAAGATTCATTGAATTGCTTTAGCAGACCCTTTACTAAAGACTATGTTACTTTAATGTATTTAACTTTTAGATTCTAATTGTGTTCTGTATTGCAGATTTGTCATTTAGCACTCATGAAAGTAGATTGCAGAAGGAATTCTCTAACTTCGGAGAAATAGCAGAAGGTAATTTTGTTTCTGTCCATTTCACTTCAACTTTGAATTTAAGTGTTATCTTATGTCTCTTCTTTTGTGATTTTGTTCCAATGGAAGCTTCAGATTCTATTAACAGTTTATATGATGTATGGCAGTGAAGCTTGTCAAGGATGAATTGACAAAAAAATCCAAAGGCTATGCATTTATTCAATATACCTCTCAAGATGATGCTTTGATTGCGCTAGAGAATATGGATCGCCAGGTTCATTTATCCCAACTAGCTTTTGCATTTCAGGCTATATTTTCTAGAGTGATGCTATGTGAATGCATAATGAGTACCAATTTGAAAACTAATGATGATCTGCTTCTTAATTCAAAATCATCCAATTACATAGTGACACATAATTAATGATATCCGAATTTTTATTCATTATAAATACACTTAGTTTTATTGTATTTTCTATAGGTCAATCTCCTATAAAGTTTGGCAAAAATACTATAGTCCTTGTCACGTAAAATTCCCCTAAAAGTGCTGTATAAATTTTATCAAAAACTTCCATGTAGATAGACTAAATAGTGTTACTTATCTCTATTTAGCCGAACTGCATGGACACTAATGAATTTGTCTTAATTGACTGATTAAATTAAACCAAAATGGCTCATGTAAACTTTTCCGATACCACGCTTTGCTGCACTCTTTTCCTGAGGGCAAGTTTAGGTTGTTTGACCCTCAGGCTTGTGTTTTTGTGCATTGTAAATATTTATTTACCAAGAAAAAAACCTTTCCTGATACCAGTCTTTGGATGGCCGGCTGATTTACGTTGATATTGCAAAACCTGGGAAAGAAGCATTTCGAGGATACCCGAAAACCTCTGGACCCCCAAAGAAGCAGCAAGTTCCTGAGCAAGATGAGGTGGCCGATTGTTGGTACTGATCAATTTCCTCACTTTCTGTTTAAGATCGTATTTTTATGTTAAAGAATAGAATAGAAAACTGGGCTTGCAAATGACTGTGAATCTGCAACTTACAATTACTCGTGAAGGTTTTTTTTCAGTGCAAAGCAATGAACGGTCGCCAAATTGTAAATGCCTGGGTTTGTATACATTTTGCTTCATTTATTGGATCTTTTTTTCATACTCTTATCTTATTGTGTTGGTATTGCTTGGGGCACAATCAAGTTGAGTAGTACTTGTCTTGATTACCTTGGGGGAGAGTTCGAACTAGTTCAAATGATTATATTTAAACTTCTTAATATTCAAAATATTTTTTAAACTTTAAATTTATATATTTATTAATTATCTCTTATATTCGAAGACTTAAAGCAAGATTTGAACCTATTAAAAATTTATTGATATTTCACTCGAATCGAGTTATGAGCCCACAATCTTACTAAGCCAACCAACTTTAAGTTAGAGTGACTCACTTTTGAGAGAAGCCAAGCCACGCGTTGCTTATGAGCGGCTTGTTAAAAACCCCTAATTGATATTGCATTAATTGTTATAATGCTCATAGTGTTACATTCGAGGTACTGTTTTCATGGTAAGGTAATATTACCTCCTGACCAAGCAATTGAACTTTTGGACAATTTTGCGTTCAACATAAAGGACAAGATTAACCAAAGCAACCAAAATTCGTCCTTAAATTATTCTTCCTAATTTATGGCAAGCAAGAATGTAGCCGTGGTTTTGAAACTTGAACCGAATTGGTCGATCAATTCAATTGATTTAACTAGGGTTTGTTGGCCAGGTTGTTGTGGGTAAGACCAACCAACTTTTTGCAAGCCAACCTGTCTGGGACTTAAACTAGAAACCACTTGCAAATGCACATGGATATGCCTAACCATTAGGCCAAATTAGTTTTCTGAAGTTGGACCATTGTGGCCTACAATCCAACCAGCCAACCTGTCTTGGTTTTGGTGTTCAACCTCAAAATTATTTTAAAATTAATACAAACATATGTGATTAATAAGATTTTATATATAATAATTAAATAAAAAACAAAATTTAAATATTATTTTTTTATATTTATTTAAATAATTGATCGGCTTGATCATGAAAAAAGTTAGAGCAACCCTTCACCGGGTAACTACCCCATCCAAGTCTTAAATGACGGGTCAAAACTATATTATATTTTGGTGGACACTTTTGTTGCAATACCCATAATTAAATTATATTTCGTTTATTTAGCATGAAAAATATTTTATGGATGATAGTAAAAATAATATCAATTAAACAGAAACTTTGATAGTATCAAGATATTTGCCTTTTTTTTTTTTTAAATTTGTTTTCATATTATATTATTATTATTGAATGTTTATATTATTTATTTTTTATTGAATTAAATATTATTTTGATGGTAAAAGAAAATACCCTTTATCACTATCATAAGCAATATACTCCCTCTCCTGACCTCTTGATTTCTGTTACAATTGGATCCAAAGGATACCGTTTGCAAAACTAACAATTATTACAACAAATTTTAAATACTTACATAAGTTTAGATGGAAATATATGATCACCGAACAAAATTTAGTTTTTGTCAAAGTGTAATTTAGATTTTATATTTAATGATTAAATATACAAAATTGTTTTAAATATTATTTTAATATTTATTTAAATATTTCATCGATTAAACCAAAAAATCTTGAATTAACCTTTCCATTTGGTCAATATTTTAGTTTAACTTTTAAAACATTGATATGTATGACTTAGATAGCTTTTAGGTTGTATTTGATTTGAGAAATATTTTATTACCAAAATTAAAAGATTATTTTAAAGAGGTGTTTGGTTTAGATAATATTTTGTTACCAAAATAGAAAAATTATCCTAAACATAGATTACGTAGAAGATTACGAGATATAAATTATTACTATGTTTGATAAAATTTGGTAGGTATAAATAGTTCTTGTGTTTAGTTAAAAGTAATAAAAGAATACTAATAAATCATTTTACTTAAATGCCCTTGAATATAATTATTTTTAAATATTTTTATATTAATTAAAATAAATTTATTTTTGTTAATAAATAATAATATAATTATAATAAAATTAATATTACCTTAGTAATCTTTTAATACTTAAGGTGAAGGTTGTAATCAGATTACTATCTATATTACTTCCCACATCAATATTGTTAATAGAAGATTATTATAATATTTTATTATTGATAAACTAAATAAGGTAATTAAAGATAGATTACCAAGATAATATTTAAATCTTGGAACCAAACGGCTCGTAAGGATTACTGAATATAAATTTATTACTTTGTTTGGTTATATTTGATAAAATTGGTATATATAAACAATTATCATATTTGATTAAAAGTAATAAAAGTATATTAATATATTATTTTATTTTTTATATGAAAGATTAATAGGAATAAAAAATATTTTTTATATTATTTATTATTTTAATTAAAAATTGAGGTTAATTTTGTTTTAAAAATTTAATAAATAAGAATAAAATAATAATAATAATAATAATTAAAATTATTATGATAATATTTTAATATTTAAGGTAAATATGGTAATCAAATTATTTTTTATATTATTTGTTATATTACTGAATTTTTTAATTATTTTATAAATTAAATAAGATAATAAAAATAATAATAAATAAATTATTAAAATAATCTTTAAACCTTTCAACCAATTAGACCATTAAGTCAAAATCTCATGGTCGAGAAATCTTGAATTGAACCTTACTAAAATTTAATTTGGTTGAATCCAACACTAGTGTCCTACTTCCAAACTTGCGTTGGAGTTCAGCGAATTTTGTTGAAATATCAAGTTCGTAATATTTTTTATATTGTTCATTTCATAATTTGGGTACTTTGGTAAATGCACCATGTGCTATTTTTAATTTTTGTTTTCTATTTGATTTTTCTTTTGATTCTCTAGCCGCTTAGACATGTACCTGGCCGTACAAGTGTTGAATTATTCATTAAAAGAAATTCGTTTGGCAGAACGTTCTTCGCTTCTCTGTAGCAGAGTCGGCTGAGCTCAGAGAGGGAGCCAATGGAGGAGCCAAAGGTTGTAACTTTGAGCACAGGCACTACGGAGCCTCCCAAGGACCGCCCCGTTCGAGTTTATGCTGATGGCATCTACGATCTCTTCCACTTTGGTCATGCTCGTGCTCTTGAACAAGCCAAAAAACTGTAAAATTGTCTCTTTTTTGTTTGGTTCACGAGCAAATTTACACTTTTTCCTGGAAAGTTTTCGTTTTTGCTCTACCCTTTTGTGCTGTTAGTAAAACCCAGAAACTAAATTTATGGTAAATTGTAATTCTTTTTAGAAAAATTATTTTCTTGTTTGTTTCATGAGCACTTTTTTCTGCGCAGGTTTTATTTTTTGTTGTAAACTTTGATCCACCTACTAAAACCGATAAATGAAATTGCTGGAAAGTTTATCTTTGTGTAGCCGTAATTTTTTTAAATCTTATTTTTTGGTTTATTTCATGGGAAATTTAAGACTTTTCCTGGAAAGTTGTATTTCTTGTCTCCGTTCGATGCAGTTTGTGAAATCCAGAATCGAAATAACTTGTAAATTATTCTTTCTATTGCTGTAATTTTTATGTCTTTTTCTTAGTTTCATGGGTCACTTACACTTTCTCCGGGAAGTTTTAGTTTTTGTTGTACCCTTTGATGCAGTTAGTAAGCCCAACAAATGGAAAACCTGTTAATTACTCATTCTGTAACTGTCATAATTTTTATTATTATTTTTTTTTCATGTTTGTGTCCTGAGAAACTAATACTTTTTCTGGAAGTTTTATTTTTTTATTTTTTGTACCCTTTGGCGTGGTTAGTAAAACCCAGGTATGAACTTGTAAATTACTATATTTATTACTTCATGTAGAAAGCTTAGTGTGTCCTTTTGTTGTGTAATTTTGCTTAAGTGTAATTCTTTTTAAAGCTGTAATGCTGTTCTTGTTGTCATTCAAGTTAAGGAGGTAATGATTTTGATTATGGGTCATTTTATGGTTTGGATTTTGACAATGTTTATTGCTGAAATTGATATCTTGTTCTATGTTTTATTTTATGTGAAGTTGTGTTAGAAAACATATTTCTTACTGTGTTGTGTGTTATTAATATGAATTTGTGTTGCGATATTAGATTTTGTTGGCTATTTTTTTCAGTTGAAAAGTAGGGCTTTAATACGATACTCCGGCAAAAATTATGTCATATGTGCCCACCTACTTTTGTCCGCCCCTGGATCATAGTTGAGGGACCATGACCAATCCGTAGACTATGATCCAATGTATGTAAGGCTAGGTTAATGTTGCCCTACAGTAAGATATCAATTCAGTAAATAGTAATTTAATGTGCCTTGTGACTAGTTTGCCTGACCTCAATACTTGTGTGTTCAAATTGCTTTGTTTTCTGTGTTTATTTTATTTTATCATTTTTTTTGCTTGCTTTTATTTAGTTACTGACTAAAGCAATTATACAAAATTGGAGTGTGAATCAAATCCATTGTGTTGCGGATCAAAGCTGCTTGTCAGTTAATCCATTCCATTAATAGTTTGTGGCTTAAACTGTAGGTTTCCAAATACTTATTTGCTTGTTGGGTGCAACAATGACAAAGATACTCACAATTACAAGGGGAAAACTGTCATGACTGATAAGGAGCGCTATGAGTCACTTCGCCACTGCAGGTTGGTGTTTCCCTACATGCTTTAGGGACATAATTTAACTCAGCTGAATTATCATTTGAAGTTTGTCATGAAATTCCTTCTTTCCTCTTCCTTTTGTAACACTCAGTCACCAAAGATGGAATGTACTTTTCTAATATATGATTTCTACCCAAAGTCTATGATTGTGCTTAGAGGGAAAATCTGAAATTATGTTGCATGAAGGCCTAGTTTCTATTGTACATGATGCAGGTGGGTTGATGAAGTTATCCCCGATGCGCCCTGGGTGGTTACACAAGAGTTTCTTGACAAATATCAAATTGACTATGTGGCACATGACTCTCTTCCGTAAGGTTACTCAGCCCTAGTAGTGTATATAATTGTCATAGCATGATATATTAAATGTTCCCATACATTCAAAGCAATTCTATGATTGATATGGATACTTGAAATGTTGAATTTCAGTTGATTGTGATGACATGTGAACTCTTTGCTTTGGAAGCCTCAGTAAACAATTATCCAACTTGTTCTTGACATAGCTTTATCTATCATTTTCATCATAATTTCTTCTTGATAATGGGTATGTTGAAATTGAGTTAATAGTGCTGAAATGTTAAACTCCACTGGTTAGTGACATCCAAAAAGTATCCAGTTTGTTCTTCTATTTTCTGCAATACGTTTATCTTCTCTTTTCTTTGTATTTGTTTCCTTCCTAATACTAACTGTTTAAAACCTTTCTGAAATGTCAAGTTTCCTTCTCATCTTACTTTTTTTTTTGGTTGTTTTTGCAATTTACTCATCTTACGTTTATCTTCTCATCTCTACTATGTGGCTTTCCACTTTCCTATCGTAATTTTGTATTCAGTATCATTATTATTATTTTTATTTAAGATCATTATGAGCAATTATATTTTAATTGGTACTCTTACCTAAAAATTGTAGGTATGCTGATGCAAGTGGTGCTGGGAAGGATGTCTATGAATTTGTAAGTTTGAGAGATGAATCATGTGATCATTTGCTTTTATGTACAATGCGCAATTGTTGTTTTTGATGATGGTGGTGGTGGTGGTTTATGGGGGATGTTGGGGGATCATTTTGGTAACATTACTAGGTCATTGCAACCCTTGGTTCTTGAATGGGCTCAGATTATTTCAAAAACAAGTAAATAAAAGGGAAAATGGAAACTGGGTTTTCCTAGAGGGCCTTGTATTAAATCATTCCCTTATTAAACTCTGAAGAATCTCAACTTTTTATACTTTATTTGAACATAGTATGGTAGAAAAGAAAGATCAATAAAGAACTGACAGAACAAATCACATTTGACGAGTCACAAACTATTGTCAGATTCTCATTAGTCAAGTAAAATATCTTGAGAAGTATATAGACCTGCATTTAGATTTGTTGCTTATATGTCCTGCTGTGGATAGGAATTCTAGAACAAACTGAATTTGTAACTTTTCAAATTAGAATTCAAAAGAATAAGTCCAAAAGACCCTGATATCAACTTAGATTCATATGAATCTGAACGGAATCTTAACAATAACAAACTAGAAATAGAAAAGGAAAACACTAAAATTCTTATACAACTCATAAACTTAATCAACAAAACAGTCTGTAATAGCTATAATTTTGTGGGTGGTCTCAATTTAGTTCTCTTTGTAACATGATAATTTCCTGTACAGGTAAAGTCCATTGGGAAATTTAAGGAAACAAAACGGACTGAGGGGATCTCTACATCAGACATTATAATGAGGATTGTTAAAAACTACAACCAGTATGTGATGCGTAATTTGGACCGGGGATATACGAGAAAGGATTTAGGTGTTAGCTACGTTAAGGTTTGAGCTGTTTATTATTCTACACTGGTTTACTTCTTTGAAGTTTTGCCTTATTACATTCTGCTCGTGTAAGAGAAGCTGATCTCTTTACTTCCTCTACCTTTTAATTAGGAAAAGCGGCTGAGAATGAATAGGGGGCTTAAAAAGTTGCATGAGAAAGTTAAGAAACAGCAAGAAAAGGTAGGAGAGAAGGTGTGTAAGCTATGCTATTTGATTATAAACTTGCTTGATGTTTATTAAGGACTGTGAACACTTGAAAGATTGAGAGACATATTGACTTTTAATGCCTCTATTAAACATGTTCTTCCTTGCTTAGTTCTTCTTATTAGGAGATATCTGCAATATTCAGATTATGAAATTGTATTCTATTAACTAGTTTAGTTGACAAGATCTACTTTGGTTGCATAAATGTCCTTGGGATCAAATTTCGGTTAGACAAGAAATGAAGAGTACAGGAGTTCAGGTTTGAGGCCATGAGGGCCATGCCTTCTAAGAATCTGGCCTATAACCTTTAATTAAGTGCCGATAATCAAATTAATTTAAAAATTAAGAAGAAGTAAATGCAGAAGTTGTTTCAAAGAATGAGTGCAGCAGAACATTGCTAATATATATACTTTTTGAGGTGACCTGGATTGATTGAAGTGTTGACAGTCCTTTTGGCTCAGTTTTGTGTATTGGAAAAATTTCCTTTTTCTCAAAACTATTCTACTTTTTTAAGCAAGCAGGTAAGTTCTTAGGTTAGATTACACAGGCTGACTTATTTAGGATAGCAACATTTTAAACTGTATTATGACAAAGTTGTTTACGTAAATATCTTAGAAACAAAAGTGCTCCTAAATTTTGTTATTTGTGATGATAAATATTGTCATTCAGAAGGTGATTCCTCTTTTGAGCAGCTTGCGTATCACTAGTATGAGTAGTAGTTTAGTCTGACTTCTATTGCAGATTCAAGTTGTGGTGAAAATAGCTGGAATGCATCGCAATGAATGGGTGGAGAATGCTGATCGATTGGTTGCTGGATTTCTTGAGATGTTTGAAGAACGTTTCCATAAAATGGTTAATCTCTATCTTGCCTCTTGGCTTAACCATCTTTACCATTTTTCAACCTCAGCCTGCATCTAAAATTGATAAATGATTCTCCTTTATACTGCCTAAATACGGTGTGCTCTTTTTACTTAGGGAACAGCTATTAGAGATCGGATCCAAGAGCGATTAAGAGGGCAGCAGTTAATTGGGTTCATATGTGACAGAGAAGATGAAGATGATGCGTACTACTATGATGACACTGATGATGAAGAAGAATAATATGGTGACCAAGGTGAAGCCTTTAGTAATATTTATACATGCAGTGCTAATGGTTTGTTAGCAATGTGTATTATACAGAAAGTAAAATGTTTCAACAGAAAATGTAACAAAACATGCTGTAAGCTAATCTAGTTTGTTTATCATAACTCTCGTGTGCATCAAACCTTAACTCTCCATATCCTTCCTATACCCTTCTTCCCCGAATTGTGGTTACTCGGTTCCTCATGAAAACATTCTATAGGACTGATGCATGGCATCCGGCTGATGGAAGTGTGGATTGGCATAGATTCATGACCTCACAGGTAGGTTGTCTTTGTTAGAATGGAATTTAGGAGTTAGTGCATTTGAATTTGTATGTTTGGAATCAGTTCTGGTCCCTCTTTCATTTCTCCATAAAAATTGTTTCCACGAAGTTGGGCAAAGTTATGTCTCAGTTGGCCTCTACTGCATGCCATGTGTCACGTTTCTTTTTACAAGTTCTTGAATATCAAATTTCTCAATGGCATGAATTGACACTTTCTATGTCACATGTTTCAATAATTTAGTTATTTGTTGGATGACAATTTCATTTCTCAGCGGTTTATAAACTTTGCCTAAAAATTCTTTTTTCCCTTCTAGTGTGGTTATGGAATTTCAGATACTTTGATATTAAAGAAAGACTCAAAAGTTCATGCTATAAAATACTTCAAAGTTGCATCAAATGATTCAGCTTTCGTGTATTAGGAATCATATTTTATCCATGCACGTATCTTGATAGTAGTTTGGAGAAGGAAAGAAACATGAACACAAAATGTTGGAGAAAGAAAGAAAACATGAGTAGAAAATGTTATTAAACGAACATGATGAACATACATGTAACATGTTAGGTTCATTTTAAGATGTTATCTATTTTGGATAGATAATTCATCACAGTTATGTTTTAGGTTTTGTAATGCTAAATGTATCTTAATAGTTTAAAAATTTACATGCTATTTAACTAATCTGTTGTAAGCATCCTTAAGCCACGTGAGTTCATATATATCCAACAATTTTTTTTTATGTTTTGTTGATGTGAGATTTGTTTGAGGATATACATTCTAATTTTTAATACGCTAATGCTGTGTATATATATCAACTTGAAGAGGTTAGAATGCCGAATATGCACATCAAATGCATAAAACAGACATGTTTGCGCTGGTTCGGCAGTTTCGGATTTCTCAGTACTGGATAAGTTGAAACATTCTCTAAAAATTATGTACGCCCGCTGAGTACACCTGAAACTTTTGGGTTGACTAACTTGTACCATTGCATAAAGTTTAGATTCAGTTAATGCTATGACAATTCCTATGGCAAGATGAAAACAATCCATCACAAAGGATAGTTTAAATTTATAGACTGTTTATCAAAATCAAATTTTTTACTTATCTAATGTTGGATGGTTTCGGGTTTTAACTGTTTTATGTGGTCAAATAGCCTGATTCAAGTAAAGATACTTTGTTAAAAATAATAATCTACAAAATGACTGCCATACTTGAGCCATTAGATAAGAATACATCAAGGCATGCCGAGTCTGTTAATCGAAGCAAGCTCTAAACTATTGTTTCTTAACTTTATGATACTGCAAAAACTAAAATAAAGTCTTAACAACTAGTGAAAATCCCAATTTCATGTTTCTTTTAGTATTGCAAATTCCTCTGGAGGTTGAGATGAGACGACTTACTTCGGAACGGTTGGTTGGGCCAACTGCCGCAGCTGATGAACGATGTGGGACATTCTTGGGCTCATAGAAGGGACATGTTGTGTAAGAGCGTATACAAGGTCCACCACCTTCTGGACGACAATTGCTTCGGGTACATCGGAGGATGAAGAGGATATGAGAGGATCCAAGAGCTCTAGGTAGCGATGTGACTGCACTAAAAGTGTGGCCCATTCAATATACTCTGCCAGCCCACTGCATCGACCGCCCGAGCAGGCCTGCGCCCACTTACAATTTCCAGAAGTAGAACTCCGAAGCTGTACACCACTTTTGGTTGTAAGCTCGTTTCTATACACGAATTCTGGAGCAAGGTATTCATGTGTGCCACCAGCCATTACTGTCCTCTCCTGCATCAATTCACATGGCACAAACTTTGACAAACCAACCCCCACCAAATGTGCTCCAAATTCTTCATCAAGCAATACATTACTGGCACGGATATCCCGGTGCACAACATGGGGCTTCACCTTGTCATGCAAGAGCCTGTTTCAAGATGTGACAAATTGTCATCCAGCAACTTCAGACCTTCTAATCAGTCAACAAATCTAGTAGATTTTCAAAAATTATGAAATATGCTCTAATCTTTTAAGCTACATCAGTTTCATGGTTTCGCCGTTATATCGTGTTATCTGACACTTGTCTAGCTAGTTTGTTTTAATTTGAGCATGTCTCATTGTTTTTACCTTTTTTAGGGTTTTCTGTTTTGTTTTCTTGGGAGACTATGTGCTTTTTGTGTTTTTTGTTTTGAGACTTCATTGACTCTGTTTAGGGTATGCCCCTCGTATTTTTGTACTATTTCTTCTCTTTTTATAAAATCTTTAATTTCTTCAAAAAAAGAAAACCTCTGGAACCCCAAAGAAGCAGCAAGTGCCCGAGCAAGATGAGGTGGCCAATTGTTGGTACTGATCAATTTTATGTTTAAGATTGTGTCTTTATGTTAAAGAATAGAATAGAAAACTAGGTTTGAAAATCAGTTTATGTTGGTACTGATCATTGTTTTTTTAGTGCAAAACAATGGACGGTTGTTCAATGGTAAATGCTTGTATTTGTATGACATTTTGCTTCATATTTTGGATCTTTTTGTTCCCTAACTATGTTGTATTGGCATTGCTAGGGCCATAATTAAGTTGAGTTGAGTTGAGTTGAGCAGTACTCAACTTGATTAGCTTAGGGGAGAGTTCCAAGTCTATTCAAAAAATTATATTAATTCATTTTAATTTTCAAAATATTCTTTAATTATAATTTATCAATTATCTTTTTTATTCAAATACTTAAACCAAGACTTTAGGAGTGTGAATGTAAAATTTGAAATTATAAAAAATTCATTAATATTTTACTCGAATCGAGACATGAGTTTACAATGTCATCAAACCAACCAACTCAAGCTTGAGTGATTGGCTTTTGAGATAAGTCAAGCCATAAATTATGCACGAGCGACACAACTTGTTTAATTGCATTAATTGTTGTAATGTTCATAGTGTTACATTTGAGGAATTGTTTTCAAAGTTGGGCAATGTTACCTCCTGACCTAGCAATCAAACTTTTGGATGATGCTCCGATGTTGTAGCTTGAGCTTAAGCTCTTTGAGCTAGTGAGAAAGATTGAGTTTGAGATGAGTTTGTCTAACTTGAGCTTTGCTAAAAAATAACGTTTCAAACCCTAAATTTTTTAAATTATTAATTTAATTTGTATAATTTGGATATTTATCAATTACCCCCAAATATTTTAAAAAAAAATTTTAGAGGTGTAAATATAAGATCTAAAACATTGGATGGTTTATTGATATTTTACTCTAATTGAGTTGTGAGCTTGCAGGCTTACCGAACCAACAATGCTCAAGCTCGATCTTGGCTCAATATTATAAACTTGCACTTTGTGTGCAACATAAAGGACAAGATTAATCCAAGCAACCAAAATTTGTCTGTAAATCATTCTTCCAAATTTGTGGGAAGTAACAAAGATACTTGTTGAACTTAAAACCATGGTTTTGAAACTTGGATCGAACAAATTGGTCTGTTCAACCGGTTTAACTAGAGTTTACTAGCTAGCTCACCTTGGCTAAGGCCAAATTAGCTCTCTTTCAACTAACGATCAAATAGGCCAACCTATCTCAGCTTTGGGACTCAATCCTAAAACCCTTTGCGAATTAGTAATGTTATGTATATATATTTTGGGTGTACAATTATGTATATAAATTATGTGTTATTATATAATTGTATATAACTTTATCTTTAATTCAAAATTTCTTAATCAATGATGAGACATCATTTGTATACTCAAGCATATGTATGCATAATTTTGTTGTTTGCAAATAGACATAGATATGTGAAACCATTGAGTAATGCTACATATATAAACCAATTGTATAAATTGAGATGGTAATATTTTATAAGGTAATTTCGAAGTAATAATCACATCACTCAATTACAAATTATCATATCAATTTGTATAAATAAATTCGTATAATTTATTTGTACATATAGTTTTATTCAGTTAATTTTGGGTAAGATCACATTAGTTTTATGTAGATGGACCATTGTGACTTACGATCTAATTGGCCAATCTATCTCAGCTAGACCTCAAGAATCATTCGCAAATTATAATGGAGGGTTTGGATGGTTGGAATTTGAAGGTCAAAAAGAGGGTGTGAATTGGAAAAAAAAGGGAAGCAGTTGTCATTTGGTATAGGGAGGAAATATAATATTAGACCTGACAAAATTTGATACAAAATTTGATACAATCCATTAACCCGATATGACATAATAAAAAAAAAATTAGGTTAGGGTTATGATTTTTGACATAAAAAGTAGTTCGGATCAGATTAAAATTGATCTTCAAAAATCTAATTGAGTTCAAACTGACTTGAAGTGGACTTGAATTGATTCGAACTAACCAGAAAATTTTAATCAGAATATTGCATAATATCATAACAGAAAGAAATCTTTAATATATTTTATTTTTCATTTGACAGAAGGAGTTTTAATCCATAAAATTCATATTTCATAATTTGAATCAATAAAAAAATTGACATTGCATCACCAAATACTACATTTGCATCACCCAAAAACATTTATATTAATTTAATAATTTTTTTTTAATAGACTTGTAAAAAACTATTTTTAGTTTGTTCGTTTTTTTATATGTTATAAATACTACTGATTCGAACTTATTATATTTAGTGTGTCATATTTATATACTTGTTAATGATTTTAATATTTATAACAATTACATTCATCATATAGATTGTAAATTAAATTTCTTAAATATTTGATAAATAGTTTTTAATTTTATTGGTTATCAATTCTATTATTTTGAAATTGATTTATGATATTATGTTTTTTATCTCTACAATTGATCATATAAATAAACAATAAACAAATTATTTGTATTAACTTGAAATATAATAATTTTGTTTGGACAAAACATTGTTTTATGTCAAAATATTTTTGTGTGTGTGTTATTTTATAACAAATTGTGTTATTCCTTGACATTTGACAAAAAAGTGTTTTTTCATAGAAAAAATCATATCGTTACTTATTGTGTTTTGATATGACTTTACCTATTATATAGTTTGAGTTAATTTAGATTGAATCAGGTCAATCTTAAAATTTTCAGTTCTGTTTAGGGTTGATAAATTTTGATATGTATCTATTTTGGATCTAGTTAAGGTTTAGGGCCTTCAATGTAAAACTTAAATTAACATGATACGAACATGATCGAATGACACGATGAACTATTAGGTGTAAAAGATACCTTTACTTGCCTCAGGAGGAGTTGGCACTTGTTGACAACATTATTTTCTTTAGGTTCCTTACAAAATGGTGTTAAGGAGTTAGAGCATTTGAGTTTGTATGTCCAGAATCACTTATAAGATCAGAACATCCTGTGAGTTTTGGATTCCAATTATTTAAGTTCTGGTCTCTCTTTCATTCCTACATAGAAAATGTTCCCACCAAGTTTTTGTAATCCATGTCTCCATAGAAAATGTTCACACATTATTAATTCTTCTTGAATATCATAATTTTTCAATGGCATGAATTGCCTCTTCCCCTATAATTTAGTTGACTGTTGGATGAAAATTGCATATCTCAGTCATTTATAAACTTTGCCATAGAATACTTTTTTTTTTCCTTTGAATGAGGTCATAGGATTGCAGGTACTTTGATATCAACATGATTCATGCTTTCTAGTATTAAGAATCATATTATTCGTACGTTGACCTATTAAATCTTTGTGCATAGACATAAGAAAAGAATCACCTATCATGACAGTAGTTTGGAGAAGGAAAGAACTATGAATACAAAATGTTATTGGACAACAACAGTTTTGAGAAATAATAAAAACATGAATAGAACATGTTATAAGTTGGACGTTCATATAACATCCATGATTTAATAACCAGATTTATTATTGGAATATTGTGTATTTTAAAAACACTATTTATTATAGTTTTATTTTTAATTTTTATAACTCACAACATATTTTAAATTATATGAGTTATTTATCCGATCTTTTGTGAGCATCCCAAAATAATGTGAAATACCTATAAATACTCAAATCTCTCGTTTTTTATCAATATAAAATTTGTCTTTAAGGGTGTACCATTTGACTTTGAAGACATTAATTTTGTGCACGTGTATTCATTTTGAAAGGTTTGAATGTTGCATACATGTCAGTAGACATGTTTACGCTGTTTTGGCAGTTTAGGATTTCTCAATACTTGATAAGTTGGAACATTCTCTAAAATATATAAATAGGATTGTGCTAAATAATATATACAAATGTTATTCCTAATAATAGCTTAAGTAACAAAAAAGAAGCTCTATGTACAAGGGAGTATGAGTTCAAATTTTTTTTAACAACATGAAGATCATATTTTTGACTTACCTAGTTCAGTTGTGAGATTTGCCTTGCTTGGTTTGGTTGATCCAACCTCAAAGAGAGGCAATCCAACTTAGGTGAGGTTTCTTATAAGCTACACACACACACACACACACACACACAAATTTTGTGGGCTATTGATTTAAAATCCCAAATTAATCACTTTCTAACAATTTCTGAAACTTTCAGGCTCACGCATTTCACCCAATATATCGGTATGAACAATTCCTATGGCAAAATGAAAATGATTTTTGACAAGGAATAGTTTGATTGACAAAAAGTGAAAATATCCAAACAATAAAGAGGACATGAGTTTAAAACATGTTGATTACGTGTAGATTATACTCTTGACTTACCTAATATTAGATTTGAAATTTCACTTATTTGATATGATCAAATGATTTGACTCAAGTCAAAGGTTTTTTGTTACCCCAAAAAAAAAAAAAAGATCTACAAAATGACTGCCATACTTGTCACATTAAATAAGAATACATCAAGGCATGCGAGTCAAGCTAAGTAAGCTCTAAACAATTGCTTCTTAACTTATGTTTCTGCAGAAACTAACATAAAGTCTCAACAGCTAGTGAAATCCCAATTTCATGTTTCTTATATTTAGTATTGCAAATTCCTCCGGAGGTTGAGATGAGAGGACTTACTTTGGAACAGTTGGCTGGGTCAACTGCTGCAGCTGATGAACGATGTGGGACATTCTTGGGCGCATAGAAGGGACGTGTTGTGTACAAGCGTATACAAGGTCCACCACCTTCTGGACGACTCCGGCTTCTGGTATGTCAGACGATGAAGAAGATATGAGAGGGTCCAAGAGCTCTAGGTAGCGATGTGACTGCACCAAAGGTGTGGCCCATTCAAATAAACTCTGCCAGCCCACCGAATCAACCGCCTGAGCAGGCCTGCGCCCACTTACAATTTCCAAAAGTAGAACTCCGAAGCTGTACACATCACTTTTTGTTGTAAGTTCATTTCTATAAACGAATTCTGGAGCAAGGTATCCATATGTGCCACCAGCCATTACTGTCCTCTCCTGCATCACTTCCCATGGCACAAACTTTGACAAACCAACCCCCATCAAATGTGCTCCAAATTCTTCATCAAGCAATACATTACTGGCACGGATATCCCGGTGCACAACATGGGGCTTAACCTTGTCATGCAAGAAACTGTTTCAAAATGTGACAAATTGAGACATCCAGCAACAGAATAAATCAATACAAAAGACTGCATCAAATAAAACATGAACTACAGGTCCTTCAATCAGACATGACCAATCTTGTAGATTTTCAAAAATATTGAAATATGCTCTTATCTTATGGTAAGAGTTAGCTACATCAGTTTTGATGCAACATACATAAAACTACCTGACATAACAGGCTAAAGGGCACATGCTATACATCAATAAAAATAATGCAACTTCCCATCCTTGTAATTCTGTTACAGGATAATTATAACAAAATATAATGTTTGCATTTAAAAGTACAATATAAGAATAAAAATCTATAACTAAATGTTGTAGGAGGCAAAGGGTTAATACTTACGCAATTCCTTGAGCAAGAGTAGTAGCAATTTTCATTCTCATTGCCCAATCCAAACTTCGCCCTCCCCTTGGTTTGTGGTGTAGCCATCTATCTAAGGGGCCATTTACAATAAACTCATAAACAATATAGCGGTCCCCGTGATCATAACAACATCCCTTGACAGCCACCAAATTTGGATGATGAAGCCTTGCAACCCTTCCAATCTCAGAATAGAACTCTTTCTTCCTTTTAAAACTAGACCTTTTTAACCTCTTAACCGCCACCCTTGATCCATCAGGTAGAATGCCACTATATGTGCTCCCTGTTTTGGCATCTCCCACAAGGCGATTTCCTTCACTAAAATTCTTTGTAATTGCTCTCATTTCCTCACTGGTGAACACCTTCCAGGATGGAGGAACTAATGCGGAGGCTGCTGGATTTGATTGTTTGCGAGACTTTCTGCGCCTCTTGCTCCGCCTGTATGCAAGAAGCCAAATCACAACAGCAAATGTTGTGATAAGGATCAGCCCACTAACAACTCCAAGGATGATAAGGTATTCCCGATGGCAGTGCAAGTAGTAACATTTGTTGTCTACGGGCAAGAAAAGAAAAAGTCAAAAAAGAAAAAATAAATCTGAAAAAGATGCTAAAATGATACCAACAATTGGCAAAATCCTGACATCCTAACAACCAAAAAAATATCATCTACAAAAACCAAATTATTTATAATTCGAAATGGGAAATGCAGAGAGAGAGAATAAGAAATTGAGATGAATGCAGTCTTGTAAGGGAGGTCTTACCAGAATCGATCATGCAAATAGAAGCATGAGACGCATTGCATCTATCAATCACAAGGGATGTAGATCCATCAGTCACCAATGTACACAATTCTACTGAAGCATTAACATGGCAAGAAAAATTGGTGCAACTGGAGTAAAAAGATCTTGTTGTTGAGATTGATTCATTCCATTGTGTCACATTATCAGACCACTTCCAATTCAAACCAACAGTAGTGTTAATGCCTCTTCCTCCAGTCCAGCAGCCATTGATAGTTTCACTACATAAATTCTGAGTGAAGTTTAGTTCTTCATATGATGTCACAGCAGCCAAGTGTCCACCAAGTTGTTTACATTGGGTCTCCCACTGATCCCATGACTGGTTGCCTCCTATATGTTGAAAGCACTTGCTCTTATCTGGACTAATAACCCAACCAGAAGGACATGATGCTGTCCAACACAAAAATGAAAAAGTTTAGCTCAAATGGTAGCACAGATACAAAGAATTGAGAGCAATAAAGCCATATTTCTTTAATAATCACAACAACACTGACGAAATTTACAAGTACTATGAGGAACAGTGCAATTCAAGAATATCATTTAGCTTAATCCAAGAGTGTTAAAATATTGTTGTTGCACCTTTACATTTTGATTTAAACTCTTCAGATTTAGCAAGTACTTAACATAGCATCAAAGCTGAGCTGAACAATAATAGCAGCACTTTCACCACTATACTCAAAGACCTATTGGAATAATCATAGATTATTCCAATTATTAGCATGGGTAACATCCTAGAGAGAGAGAAAGTAGACTTGATGTTTCTACCTTAGTTTGCTATCACATGCTAGCTCTGAAAGGCCTAAGATACAACAGGTTCAACAAATAAACAACAATAGGACAAAAGGGTTTGTGATTGCTATGCCTCCATTTATTAGGAGTATTCTTTATATGTTATATTTTTCGAATTGGTAATGCAATCGGCTCTCCACTTTTAGCTTCTCATACTTCACACTCTAAAAACATAAGTGCAAAAAGTTAAAAGCAGGGGGCCAATAGCATCACCATTCAAAATTATAAAGGTGCAGTAAGATTTTTAGTTCTTTCAAAGCACATTCATACTAAAATTGTACCTTTAGGATTGCCATTCTTGGAAGCTGCTGATTCTACAACACTTGACTGATTCGCAATCTGAGAAACGAAATGAAACTTCAGAATATAAGTTGGCACGCTAATAAATGTAAGCCCTCCAGTTTCCAAAAAAGAAAGAAAGAAAGAAGGAAAGCAATAATCTTACTGTATCTGAAGCCACAAGCTGAAGCAGAACATAGCCAGTCAAAAGCAGAATAAACCGCACAGAGACCAGCTTCCCTTCCATCAAAACAATCTTTAAAAAAAAAAAAAAACCCAAGATAAACACGAAAACAATTCATGAGTAAAAGCCCTACAAATACCAGACCATAAACAATAATTAAACTCCAATTCGCGATGGAATATTTCTATTACGGGTCAAATTATGCCCATTCAACAAAACTAACAATAAATAAGCTGTGATTACAAGCAAACTCAAACCCTAAACCCTGAAAACACATAAAGCTAATATAATATAAGTATAAAGCACAAATAAAGATGAAAATGAAACCTCAACCCTCCATCTGGATACTCAGAAAACAGAGAAACAAAAAACAGATTACAACTCTCACGACCATTAAAAATTATAAAAAAAAGGGAGAAAGCACCTTTACTTTTCCCATTGTTTCTCAGTAAACAAACCGAAAGTAAGCAGAAAATAAAGAAGTAACTAGTGTGGTATTTTGAATTACCGTAAAACGAAATGGATTTCAACCAAGTTTCATTTTTTCTGCAGAAAGTGTCAACCTTGAAGCTTCCGAAGAAAAATGAAGACTTTGATTTCTGAGCAGTGAATCTTCTATTTTTGTTTTTTTAAATAATAGTGACTGGTTTTGTCGTTGAGATAAAGTGGGTAGTTTAGATTTCTAGCCCTGAAAAGTCATTTCTTCCCTTTTTTTTTTTTTTTCTTCTTCACTCTTTTATTTCCATTATTTGATTAATCTATGTTCCATGGAACCAAATTTAAATTAAAATTTTTCACTAGTTATCGAATTTTTTTTTCTGACATTGATTTTTTTTCTCCTCATATGTCAAAGAATTTGGTTTAAATTTAAAAGTTTGTTCATGATTTTTTTTCTAGACTCTTATTATTTGATAATTCTTTTTTTTACATTAATTTTTTTACTATTTAACTTATTCAAACTCAAACTAAAATTAATATTTGATAGATGAGTCAAGTTCGAACATAGAAACCACCCTTTAAATATATATATATATATATATATATATATATGTTTTCTTTTTTATTTAATCACAATCGCTTGTTACTCTTTTTCTAGTTCAATTACAATAAAAATTGACATTGTTAATACTATTAAATTTGATTTTTTTATGTAAGGTTCTAAGAGTAATTAAGTGTGATATTAAGTACTATGATCACTAAAATGTCTCATTAATGGAAGAAATTATTTGTGAGTATTTTTTAGACTATTTTAAGTCGATTTATTATGGTAAAGTCTTCGTAATGGCATGGTGTCCCACAAACTTTGAAGTTTTCAACAACCAACAGATACATTTAGGAGGCCAAAAGACTTTTCTACCCAAGTTTGATGAAATGATATTTTCATCCGTTAAGCTTCAAAAGTTTAAATTCTCACCCATTATCTAGTTTTAATAGTGAATTATTGTAATGCTCTATCTCGAATATCCTATCTTTCAAGGTAAAATGTTACTAAAATCTATTATACATGAATAATGTTTTAATTTAAAATCAATATATCTCAAGTCAAACATGCATGATATCTTATCTAATTTGAAAAATTTCTTAAGTCTTTATTAATAGAATAATAAATACTATTAGTCTAATAAGTACGAAATAATCCTGAATTATAATAATAATAATATCTCTAAAATCATAATTCATATACTAGAATATAAATCAAATTCATCATATTTATATCATATTTTAATCATGGCTATTTACGTCTATAAGTTTATCTCTCCCATGCACTCTATCTTTGAATTGTTGTCTCAATGCCATCGTCACCTCTAATCTTGTCACTTGCAAATTGCCAAAAACAGAAATGAGTATAAAACTCAATAAGTGAGGATGATTTATCATACAATCTCAAACCTCAATTTATCATTTTCCTTTACTACCATGTTATCTTGATCTCGATCTTAGGTTGTCGGTATCTAACTTGAATTTTAAGGAATCACTGTACCCATTCTAGTGACCACTTTTTCTCTAGTCTCAGTTGTCCAATCACTTATTGCTATTCGACAGACTTACAATCCTGGCTAAATCAATCGATAGACCCCTAATCAACAACTATCTACATCTTAGTAAGTCTCGAACCCCCAATAAAAGGACTATCTACATGTTGTGAAGTCTTAGCCACTCAATAGATTGATAGTCTTGACAATGATGTATCTCTCAATCTAATGATACAAATTGTCAAACTTTACCCTAACTACGGGTATGTCTAGGTTATGGGTACTCTCTTACTAGCCTAATAATCTTAAGCTCGATGTCTTATAGGTATCGAATAATCTCAAATCTTAGTGGGGTATTCGGTCCTAATCGATACCCAATCTCTTGGAACACTTTCGGACTTATCTCGAGTCCAATATATTCTTTACATGGGATTTTCGCTCTCTTTAACCACATCTTTTCTCTCCCTTTAGTCACATCTTTTCTCTCCCTTGGGCATCTTTCTCATATTCATATCAAATTTTTCTTTGGGTAACTAACCATTGAGAATCTCTCATATTCACATCAAATCTTCCCCTCGGGTACTCCTAGCATCAATCTTAGCCCTCAAGAATCTATCTCATGTTCATATCGAACCTTTCCCTTAGGTATCTTTTATATTCGTATTAAATCTTTTCCTTGAGTATCTAACCCCTCAAGAATCTTTCGTATTAAATCCTTGCTTTGAGTATCTTTCGACACCAAAATGGGCCCTCTATCTTAATCATACTACAATTTTAATAATTTTTAAATAGTGTTCAACCCATCGTAATCAACGTATATCAACATATTTCGTTTTCCTTTGAAGTATGATATATCTTCAATCATATTCGAGCGTATGAATCGTAGGTTAACCTATGATTATCCTTAGTTGTAATCCATGCGCACATCACCAAAATTGATTAAAGTTCAATGCATTTTTCCTTATTGCATGCAGAACTTTATTTCAAAATCTATTTGTAATAGCAAAAAAAGAATTTCTTGAAATTAAAATTAGTGACTGCAAAAATAATTTTTAGGGTGATTCTCAAGGTGACTTGCAACCTAATTTTCAACTCGAAATACAACCCGAACTCATAACTTGAATATATCACATTCAAAAGCTTGAGCGACATTTTCACAGGGAACTTCTCGACAGCTTGTCAGCATCCTTGGCAGGTTATTTTCAAGCCCAAAGATGGCTTGTTGTCCAGCCAACATCATCATATAATATACTAATTTCTCTTTATAAGTTGATTCTTGAGCAAATGACGGCCTAATTTTTCGACTAGAAAACCAATTCGTACTTGCAACCCAAACATATCACATTCAAGAGTGTATGCGGCACTTTCACAAGGTACCTTTTGGAAGCTTATTGGCTTCCCCGGAAGGCAGATTTTCTGGCCAAATTATAGCTTGTTGTCTAACCTGCATGAACAAATTGTATACTAATTTTCACTTTATGGCTGATTCTCGGCAACTTGCGGCCTACTTTCTTGATCAAAAAATCAATCCAAACTCGCAACCTAAACACATCACATTCAAGAGTGTGTGCGAAACTTTTACGGGGTACATTTTAGAAGCTCATCAGGGTCCTCGGAAGGTGGATTTTCCGGCCAAAACATGGCTTGTCACCCAACCAACATCACAATATACATGCCATAGTTTCGCAGCACATACATTGGAGAATTTCAGCCTTCTCTCAATCGGTTTCCAGTTTACAAAAAAAAAAAAACACATTATCACATTAACACATCAACACATGCAAACTGTACAAACCAAGGAATTCCGCATGCATGGATGGCATAGCACATGTAAGCCATTAAACCAATCTACCAACATTCAAGCATATCGCAATGACAATTCAGCCTCATTGGCACATTCATCAGCAAGGAAAATCAGCCATAAACAACTAACAACTAACATTACGTGCCTTCACAAGCCTTTAGCGGGCTGACCCCAAAAAATATGTTTTTATAATTTTTTTCAAATATGATTATTATTTTTATCCAGCCATATCATATCGGCCATAGACTTTACCCTAAGTCCCAAATACAACCTGCAAGGCCTGTGAGTCGTGCCCCATGGGCCGTGCAGAAAATGAGGGACCAGGTTCACGCCGCGGGCCAGCTTGGCTCCTGCCATGTCTAATGACTAATGCCACAGAAGCAAAAGTTAATTTGGAATTTGTTTAGTTTAATTTTACAAATCACATCACTTCTGTCCAATTTTCTTTTTTCTTTTTCATTGTTTCACTCATAAACATAAATTTTGTAATTTCAATTGTGAAGTGTAAACATCTTTATTGATAATACTGGATTACAAATACATCAAACCCGTACATCAGACTGGAATCAACGTGAATTGAATCTGAATAAGACCTACACAATTTAATTGACTCTAATTCAAATATGAAGATTGCTTCATACGTTAACTTATTCCATCTGAAACAAATCAATATATAAAGCATCAACTAAAGAGCAAGGCAAATTAGCCGTCTTATTTTTTACCGTTTCCTCTGTAGCTTCCCGGACTGTGACTGCCTGGTTGTGACTCCTTGGAGATACTCCTTCAAACTGTGCGACTCAGGTATTAAGTCATGAAGCTGAAGCCCGTCTGTTAAATTCAACAATGCCGACTTATGACTCTTGACTTTTAACTTCATGCCCACTTTTTTGTAGGAAATAGGGAAAGGAGGAAGATCAGTAACAATGTCCAATCTGTTTTCAATACGCAGTAGATGAAGATTGGTGAGCATTGAACACTTTCCTGAATCCTTCGTTTCCAACATTGGGGCTGGCGAAGACAAAGGCCGTGACCATGCATGCTTTCTTCAAATCTGTGTGCTTATTGTATTAATTGACAACTATATAAGTTGCGTTCAATGTTGCAAGAGCTGCACCCAGACTGTGACCAGTTATTGTTATACTGATTTCTTCTTTACTGTACTCAGGCTTGTTCACCAGTTTCTTAATAGCATTCAGAACCTACGTAAATATAACCATAATAAAAATAACTATTGAGAAAAAAGAAATAAAAGAAATCAGTATATAATTTTGACAGGAAAATTGAACAATTCCATGAAAGTTTATAAATGATTTAGTGTACACTTCATAAGTTATGATCTTGATAGACAACATGTTTATTTGACCTTTAACTTGATTCCCCTTCCAAAACCATAATACAACAGTTTTATCTATTAGAAGTCATCATTCATAAAAGTTTTAAGAGAGTAAGACATGTTATGATGAATTTTAGGAAATCTATAGATTCAGATAGCATGACAGGAAGGTTTTATAGGAGGAAGACAAGTCACCGAGAACTTTAGGAAATCTAAGAGTTTGGAAAAACACAATTCATCATGAAGGTTTCAAGAGAGGAAGGCATGCCACTGTGAATTTAAGGATATCTATGGATTCACAAAACATGACAGATCAAGGAGGTTTTATGAGAGAAAGACAAGGTTGTTGTGAATCATCGATTCAGAAAGCAGGTCACAATTTCAAGATAGGAAGACATGTCACTGTTAGGTCTAGGAAATCTACGAATTAAGAAGCATGACATATAAGTTTTCCTGTAACCTTAAACTAATTAAATTCAATATTTTTATAACCAACAAAACTACAAAAACCGTGTGCATCCAGCCGTGAGTACTTTATTAGATAGCCAAAGATATATAATTGGATGATTTTAAATTAAAGATAAAATAATACTCTATTATAAGATGATATGCCACCTGCTTATTTAAATGATCAGGTGATCCCAAATGATAGTCATTAGGTGATTTTGAAATAAAAATAAAATAATATTCAATTATATAATGACCTATCACCTGGATACTGAATAGGTGCACATAGCATTGGTCTTTTATAAACTATACCAATATCCAGCGAATTGGATTCTTTTTTTTTTTTTTCATGCAAATTTGTCTTGCGTTCTTACCTGATTTCTGGCACTCAATTTACTGGAGGAGGGTTCTGTATTTGGCGATGTGTAGACTGAGAGAAATCCTCTGTGCGCTTGTGGATCATATGGCTATTCCCAAAAATCTCAGAAGCTGACACTTGATGGAATCGAGAATTCTTGAACCACTCAGCCAGTGAAAGAGTTCCTCTCCAGCAAACCAAAATGTCTTTTCTTCCCAACACTGTCTTTCCTTCATCTGTGGCCACGGCAACATACCCAAACCAGGCAGAGTGGTCCTCCACCATCCAGTCGATCCAGGAAGCAACGTCTGAGTTTGCAAAAATATAGTTAATCACAGTGTATAATTTCCCAAATCTGTCTGTTTCCATGGCAGCTTCAGAAAATAAATCTTCCTTAGCATGAGCTGGACGTGTTTCATCTTCTGAGTTAACCTACTCATAAACAACTTGAACTCTTTCACCGTACAGTTTCAAGTAGTTTCCCAGATTGGTGTTCAGAGGCTTCAACAGACCCTCCCGATTCTTCTCGCCACTGAGCTTCTACCAGTTCGCCATCACTCTTCTCTTCGTTTTGCTTTATTTTGCTGTTGGGAGACATTCGTACTTCTGCATGCCATTTATAGAACAAAGGATGCCTGGAAGAGACTTGGGCAACCTTTTGGTGTCAGTATTGAACTATTATATTTAGTCTATTAAAAAAATCTAACTATTTTTTTTAATAGAAGGAATCAACCTTTTTTTAATTGAATGAACCAAAGTTTCAAATTTTGATTAATATATTTAATAAAAAAACTAAGAGTTTAGTCTATCCCAAAAAAATAAAAAGTTGAAAATTCAATCTCTTTGTGAAAAAAAAAAAATCTCTATATTGTTCTCTTCCATGACTGATGAGATTCGTTTGAGAACACTAGAGGGACCGGTTTGTTAGATTGTAGCTTTTCCAAATTGCTATGTTTGAATTGAAACACGAGATTTCTTGGAGCATGTTTTCAAAGAAATGCGGAATCAAATAAAGCTCGTTCATCCAAACTAACAACAAAGGTGTTGATAGATCTATCATCAGACATTATCTCTTTTTCATTTTTAACTATTCTTATTCTTCATGATTTGTTTGAAAAATTTATTGTAAATTCAAACTAGATTTTTTGGATTCGATCCGAAGTGAGCCTTGAATCCATCTCTAACTGACATTACAAATAATACATAATAAAACCAATATAAAAAATTCCACCAAAAAAATGTCATCAAAATTTTCTAAACAAAAAGTCGTTGAAGTTGGAATTGGGCCAATTGATGAAGATGTGGGAAAGAATATTCAAACTCTTCTCCGTCCATAATTGATTGAATTAAAACTTGTTCAACAAGATTTTGAGAAAAACAAAACTTAGCCATGTAAAATCAATGATATTAAATTCAGAAGAATAAATCGTGTAAAAGTGAACTCTAGAGTGGCCACGCTGACAATGCAAAAGGGTTTCAACTAGGCTAAAGAATGATTCAAGCTTGAGCAACTCATATCAAATCCACTATTTGAGATAAGTTGTAACACTTTTCTCTAGATATATACTCTTACACGAAATATACACCCGAAGAGGCGTGTTAGCTTAGAATTCCCTTACATAGAACATATAAAGCAACCATGCTTGATGATAAATCTCATCACTCCAAAGTGTATTTATTCATTTCATAAATCAAAATGTAGAAGTTTGAAATCTAACCACAATGAAAATCATGCATACAAGAGCATAAATAAATAAACCCAATTACACAAATATGACCAATAATGTAAAATTACAAAAATGTCCTTGCTCTCATGCATTGCCACGGGCTGATTTTGCCCTTATGCAAAATCATAAAGGAACATGATGAGTGAAACACATTAAATAAGTAGGTACATACATAACAATATAATAAATAGAAATTTCCAAGTGTTCCATATCCAATCATGTTGTGGTATTTTGGATATTTTCTCAATATCTTAAATGCCCATCTAAGTATCTTGGTGCCCAACACCTTTTCCTCAATGACGGTGTCATTTTGGATGACTAGTGCTAAATGATGTATGTCTACATTCCAGACGCTTGGTAAAAGCATGATATATCCCATATATCAATCATGAAGTGTAACCTATACACATATTGACAAGGCTTCGGGCTACGAATACTATATTGCAAAGGAACAAGATGTTGGGCCTTTCCCAAAATCACACAAACATCCCAGATGTTAAGACATCCAATATCGATGCGTGCACAAACATCTCAAATGCTAAGGCATCCAATGTTAGTGCATAATTGTCCAAAAGTATTATGGTCACACAGACTAGCTTTGTTGCTTTTATGACTTGTAACACCCTTCTCCAGATACATACCCATACTTGAAATATGTAACCAAAAAGAGGTGTTATCCTCAAATCCCATCAATACATGTAACAATAAAATTAAATGCATGATACAATAATAAATAAAAGCCATAATATCTTAAAAGTGCATTAATAAAAACTCAACAATTAATTCAATTCAAACCAAGTGTCTGAAAATCAATTTTAGAAAACTCAAGTACATAATAACCAAATCTCAAAAGTCAATACATAAAATAAATAGCAACAAAAATTCATAGTACAAATGACAAAAATGCCTCTCACCTCATATGACATCTTGAGCTGACCCGTTACCTCTGCCATCGTCTTACTACTCAACAATCCTACCTGCCAAATCACAAAGAAACATGGTGAATGAGATACACTTAGTAACTAGGTAAACACATACCAAAATAATAAATTATAATTTCCAATAGTTCGTGTACTATCATATTGTGATATTTGGATGTTTCTCTGAGCATCCCAGATGCCTATATGTTTATCTCGATACCTAGTGCCTAATCACTATATACAACGTCATCCTTGATAACTCATACCAAATGATGTATAGCACTGTCTTAGACGTCTAGTGAAAGTATACGACATTCCTGATGTCATCTATATGGTGTACTCCATATGCATGCCGATCGAACTTCTGGTTGAGGTCACATAGATTAAACCCTAATGCTTTTACAACCATATTGCACATAGCTTGATGGCACGATCACATTGCACATAACATGGTGATATGTCACATTGCACACAACTCGATGACAAGTCACATTGCACATATCTTGGCGACAAATCCATGTTACACTAAGCTAATAGAACAACCACACTGCACAAAGCCTAGTAGTGAGAATCACATAATACATCATTGGTGTTTTCGACTTGAAATCACTTTGATTCGGGTCTGTGCCATCATTCACATAGTCGGACACCCCAATATTAATTTCCGTCTAATCCAGTGTTTATTAAGGCTTTATTTCATTTTCTCTCATCCATTCCTTATAGGGGTAAGTTAAACATTTCCATAATCATACAAAAACATTACTCACTGACGTCTATTTATTCTCATTGTTCTTAATTATACACAAGGATATACCTTTCACACATGAGGGTGTACTATTAAACCTACACGATATAAATGTCACACATACATGAGCATGCAAATTGGGTAGGATACATAACTATATGTCCCATACCACATAGGCGTGTATATATTCCAATTTAACACACTCGTGGCCTTCATCTAACACGGGGACTACTCTTCCATAAAAGTTCACGATCGTCTGTTGAGAGGTACATGTACGTATAGCTTCAATTTCCAGAATTTCGATTAACCCATATTTACATATCTCGACTACCAACTTTATCCCAAATCATTCAATTTTATACTTACTATTTCATTAGTAAAACAAACAGTCTTTATCTCATTGATAAACCAATAATCCTCAACTAGCCGAACCAATTCATGTTATACATTTGCAAGCTCAATTTGGTCCACCAATTAAAATACTAACAACTTGTTATAGATTCACACACACAAGACCCACAACACATATTTTTCAAGATCAATTTATGGTTCTCCTATGATCAAAGAACATATTAAACACTGTAATAATACACATTACTTGGCTTATGCATGTACCCATTCCTAAATCAACACTCCCATGGATTAAACCTAATACAAGGAGAATTTCCCCTAAATATACGTGACCATGTATGCAGACATACATGGGTGTGTAGCATCTTTCTTTAAAATTTCGGTTTTTGATTTCTGCATCATTTTCTGGCTTTTCTACCACAACCTACTCTTATCTGATCATGCCTACTAAGTCTCTTGTCTTTATCACATGCCATGACTTGTTAATAATAGTATAACTACTAGATTATATATAATGGTTATACCAAATCCCTCGATCTCCAACTATACAATAACTTTCTAAACACCCTATGAAAATAGTTCATCACTAATCAAATTATATTACCCAATCTCACTTTACAGACTCTAGTGATGTGCATCTAACAATAATTTAAATTAATACTGACCATATTCTCAACATAAGATCATACTTCAATGGGTTTTCCATGCATAAACATTCATATAAGCATAACACATCAACAAAGCAATATGACTAATTCTAATAGCGATCCATATATCACTACCATTCATAAATCATCACGTGATTTGAAGTATCATACCATTTAAATAGAAAACAAAAGGATTTTTCATGCTACTTACTTTCCCTCTGGTGTAGCAATTGATCTTTTTGTGGCAAGATGACTTCAACAACGATCCCTTGTACTTTTAAGCTCTAAGGGCACGCAACTCTCTCAATTTTCTCAAATGAACTCTAAAAAGTGTGAATAGACCTCAACCAAATGCGTTTACGATTCTTTTTATTTTCTAGAAATACCATTATACATGGGTAAATCGTTATACACTAATGACAATTTCTAAAATCATCATGAAACACATTCATATCTAATATTAAAACACATTGACCATACATGAATGTGTATACCAATATACATGGGCATGTATGTCAACCAGACTTAGCCAAAACACACATATCAAACAAGAAAAGACTAAATTGCCCTTGCCATTAGATACAAGGCGTATGGCTGTGTAACCCTGAAAAATAAAAAAATATTATAATTCAACACAATAAACACGCATATGAGCCAAATGACAAAAATAACCTCAAACATGCCTATAGGTTTGTTTCGAATTCACTTACAAAACAATGTTTCATTTAATTTGATGCATGTTCAAAATAATGTTGGTATTAAAAAAGTGTTATGAATGAAAATTCTTCTATGTTGTGGCATCGAAGATTATGTTATATCTCCATAGAAAGAATTAAAAAGTTAGTGAATGATGAGGTACTAAATACTCTAGATTTTACTGACTTTAATATTTGTGTGGATTGTATAAAGGGAAAACAAACCAACAAGCCCAAGAAGAATGTCAAAGAAGAATGTCAAAAGGAGTTTTGACATATTAGAAATCATACATACAGATATTTGTTGTCTAGATATGGACGCTTATGGTAAAAAATACTTCATCTCATTTATTGATGATTATTCATTATACATGTAACTTTACATGCTTCATAACAAAAACAAAGCATTAGATGCCTTTAAAGTTTTAAGACAAAAGTATAAAAACAATTTGGAAAATAAATTAAAATCATGAGATCAGATAGAGGTGGAGAATATTATGGTAGATACACTCAAGATGGATAAACACTTGGTCCATTTGTAAGGTTTCTTGAAGAAAATGAGATTGTTGCCTAATACACTATGTCTAGTTCTCCAGACCAAAATGGTGTAACAGAAAGAAGAAATTGATCTTTATTAGACATGGTGCAGAGTATGCTTAGTAGCTCCAAACTTCCTAAATCATTGTAGGCTGAAGCTCTTAAAATGACAGTGTATATATTAAACTGAGTTCTAACCAAAACTGTTTCTAAAACACCATTTGAGTTATTTAAAGGTTAAAAACCGAGTTAGCGACATATATGCATTTAGGGATGTCTGTCTGAAGTAAGAGTTTATAATCCACATGAGAAGAAATTAGACCGAAAGACCATTAGTGGGTATTTCATTAAATATGCCGAAAAGTCTAAAGGTTATAGATTTTACTGTCCATCATATAGCACTAGAATTGTAGAATCTCGAAATGTAAAATTGCTTGAGAATGACTTGATTAGTGGAAGCGATCAATCTCAAGACTTCGTTTTTAAGAAAGATCGTTCAAATGCTCAATTACTTGTTTCAAGTAATAGATTGCTTGTTATTCATAACACCCCTTAAGTCCAAATGGATGTTGAACAACCAATAATTGAAATTCCACAAATTGCTGATAATAGTCTAGTAGATCAAATTGTTCAACAATTTTTAGATACTGTTGAACCACAAGTTGTACAATCTACTCCACAAGAGGATAGTGTTACAACATTAAGAAGATCAACTAGAATAAGAAAATCAGTTATTTCTAGTGATTATATAGTGTATTTACAAGATGTTGACCATAATTTAGAAGCCGAAGATGATCCTATCACGTTTTCACAAGTAATGGATTGCAGTAAATCTATTTTATGATACAATGCCATGAAAGATGAGATGAAATCTATGAAGAGTAATAGAGTCTGGGATCTTATTGAGTTACCTAATGGCGCTAAGGCCATTGGATGTAAATAGGTCTTTAAAATAAAAAAAGACTCATTAGGTAACATTGAGAGATATAAAGCGAGACTCGTTGCTAAGGGTTTCACTCAAAAGGAGAGAATTGATTGCACAAAGATTTTTTTTCTTATATATAAGAAAGATTATTTCCGAATAATTATGACATTGGTGGCCATTTTGATTCAGAATTATATCACATGGATGTGAAAATGACATTCCTTAATGAGGATATAGAGGAAGAAGTTTATATGAAACTACCTAAAGGATTCTCTTCTAGTAATGGTAAGCATTTGGTATGCAAGCTCAAGAAATCCATATATGGATGAAACAAGCCTTTCGTCAATGGTATTTGAAATTCCATGAGGTCATCTTTTTATTTGGGTTTGTAGAGAATATCATGAATCGATGCATATACCAAAAAGTTAACGAGAGTAAGATTTGTTTCATTGTTCTATATGTGAATAATATTCTACTTACAACCAATGATAAAGGGTTGCTTTATGAGGTGAAACAATTTCTCTCTAAAAATTTTAATATGAAAGATATAGGTGAAACATGTTATGTCATTGGCATTAAGATTCATAGGAATAGACCTCAAGGTATTCTCGGTCTGTCTCAAGAAACCTATATCAATAAAATTTTAGAGAGATTTCAGATGAAAGATTGTTCACTGATATTCTAGGTCTGTCTCAAGAAACCTATTTCAACAAAATTTTAGGGAGATTTCAAATAAAAAATTGTTCACTAAGTATAGCACCCATTGTGAAGGGTGATAAGTTCAATTTGAACCAATACCCTAAAAATGAACATGAAAAGGAACAAATGCATAATATTCCTTATGCTTCAACTATTGGAAGCCTGATGTATGCTTAGGTCTGCATAAGGCCTGACATTGCATTTATTGTTGGGATGTTAGGAAGATGTCAAAGTAACTCAAGTATGGACCACTAAAGAGCTATAAAGAAAGTGATGCGATATCTTCAAGGGACCAAAGAGTACATGCTTATATATAGACAAATTGATAATTTAGAGGTGATTGGTTACTTTGATTCATATTTTCATGTTTGCTAGTGAAACCATATATTGGAGGAATGTCAAACAATCATTGATTGCCACGTTTACCATGGAGGCTGAGTTCGTTTCTTGTTTTGAGGCTACATCACATGATGTATGGCTAAAAAGTTTCAAATCTAGGTTTAAGATTGTGGATTCTATTTCTAAGCCAACAAAAATTTATTGTGACAATTCATCTACTATTTTCTTGGTTAAAAATAATAAAAGTAGTAGTCGAAGTAAACACATCGATATTAAGTATTTAACCATTAAGGAGCGTGTAAAAGAGAATAAAGTGATCATTGAACATGTCAGCACTGAATTGATGATTACTGATCCTTTAGCAAAAGGTATGCCATCAAAAAGATTTAAAGATCATGTAGAGCGAATGAGAGTTGGTCTCATGTTTGTAAATGTGATAAGAGTTGGTCTCATGTTTGTAAATGTGATAAGAATTGGTCCCATCATATGAATGATGTAAATACATTTTATGAATGATAAAATTTTTATTCAATATTCAGTTGATTTGTTTTTCTCATTTTCATGTGCACAATTTTGTTGAGAATAACAATCAATTTTGGACCTAGAATAAACATAAAGTTTATTCATTAAGTAACTAAGAAATAGATGCATCGTGATACATGAAAGGTAATACTCATTCTTAGAGGACTTATCGTCATGATTCGTGTATTTTATTTCTTTACTTTAGTACGTGGATTCATAGGTTATAGACCAAGTGGAAGGATGTGAATTTCTTCTTCTTGGTAACTGCTTCAAGCATATTTATATTCCTCTAATTTTATATTCGTTTCTATCTTGCATATTTATGTTTATGCATAGATATAAACACGTATTCATGTCTTTCATTTGGTGTAATGAGAAATATGCATTTGGGCATAAGTGTAAGAAAAAGCAATTGTACAATTTACCATTGCAACAGGTAGATACAAGGGATGTTGGAGATCCAGTGATGGATGATGAAAAAGAGGTAGTGGAGGATAAGTTAAACCTTTTGCACCTGTCGCTAAATGCCCTCAATGGTTCAATAAGTCCTAGAATCATATGATTGCAAGGGATATTTGGAAGGAAACCCATCTTTATATTGATTGACTTTGGGAGCACTCACAATATTTTGAGTGTAAGAACAACCTCTAAACTAGGACGTAGACTTAAATCCATAGAAGGAACAAAGGTGAGAGTAGCCAATGGACAAGAATTAAAGTGCAACTTGATGAGTGAGGCCTTCACTTGGAAAAAGCAAGGACAACAATTTTGTATTGATGTCTACATTCTTCCCTTAGAGATTGGTTGTCCACTTTGAAGCTTCATATGTGAGGTGAGCTAAAAAAAAAAAAATGTAGACTTTGATTTCTGAGCAACTAATTTTTTATTTTTATTTTATTTTTTTTATAATAATAGAGGTTGGTTTTGTAGTTAAAGAGCATGTGAGTAGTTTAGATTTCTGATACTGAAAAGCTATTAATTTCTTCACTCAAATGTTTCCATCATTTGATTAATCTACTATAGTCAAATTGACCACAAACTAAATCTTTAATTTAACAAATTGGTTTGAACTTAAAAATTAGTTGACATGTTTTTACCATCACTCATATTTTTTTATAATTCTTTTCTTTAACATGATTCTTTTTTAATTATTATTTAACTAGTTCAAACTCAAATTAAAATTAATCTTTTAAGATTTAAATCAAGTTTAGATGAATTGAATCCATCCTTACACACATGTTAATTATACATAGCCTTTTCTTTTCTATTCATTTACACTCTCTCATTACTTTTTTCTAGTCCAATTTAATTATAATAAAATTTGACATTCTTAATATCATTAAATTCGCTTATTAGATTGAAATGACATAAGGGCCTACGTCTAATTAAGATATTAAGTGCTGTTATCGTTAAAGTGTCTCATTTATGGTAGAAAATATTTGTGGGTATTTTTGAGACTATATTTAAGTCAATTTATTATGGTCAAGCCTTCATAATGCAAGGTGTCCCACGAACTTTGAAGTTTTCAGCAACCAATAAAAATGTTTAGGATGCCAAAACACTATTTCCCACCCAAGGTTTGATGTAATCCCAAACTTTCATCCATGAAGTTCTACCAAATCAAATTCTCATCCATTAATTACTTGTATTAGTGAATTTCACTTGATTTTTCGGCGATTGTTCTACTTTCTGGGTAATTCTTTTTGTTCTCCCATGATGATTTTTTTTTTTTTTTATGACTTCTTTCCTTTTCTAACATATTTAAATGACTAATTCGAGCGAGTTTAATTCAAATTTGAGCTAACCATTATATATTTAAATTAAACTTGAGTTAATTATTATTCAGATTTGACACAAATCCACACCCTTTAAGTAGGGTTGGATTCGAGCCGAGCCGAGCTCGGCTTGTAGCCAGCTCAGGCTCGACTCGGTTTATTTATGGCCGGTTTGAGTTTGGCTTGAGCTCGACTCAAGCCGAACTCGGCTCAGCTCGAGCTCGACTCAAGTCAAACTCGGCTCAGCTCGAGTTTGACTCGTTTTCAGCTCGGCTCGTTTATGACTCGACTCATTTTTCATATCAAAACGCCATTGTTTTGTATAAAAAATTTAAAAAAAAAATCTACCGAGCCAACTCGAGCTCGATCGAACCGAGCAGAGCCCTACTCGTTTCGGGCTCGAACCGAGCTGAGCCGAGCTCGAGCTCGAGCTGGCTCGGCTCGAGTCCAACCCTACCTTTAAGGTGTGCAGATCATGTTCGTTGTAGTCTGACCATGAAGGCCGAGGTACAGTCTGCTATATAGATATGACAGTGTATCGTACCTACGGTTGGGCCAATCCACTAATATGTCAAGGCTTGCGACAAGACCTAGAGCTCCTTGGAATGTGCCTTTGCGAGCCCTTAATGATCCGACTTGCAAAATTATATATAGAACTGACAATTTTTAACACGACTCGTTAACTTGACACGAAAAAAATTGTGTTAAGGTTAAGTTTTTTGGGACAAAAAATTTATTTCGAGTCAATTTGATATGACTCAAGATTAAATTGGATAGTATAAGAGTTTACATAAAAATAACCCGATAGACTTGAATCGATTTTAAAGAAATGTTACTTTAATATAATTCATTAAGGATAAATTATAGAAATGTTGAAAGATAATATCAACAACAGTTAAAATCTTTATAAATTATATATAGTTGCATTTTTCATATAATTGCAATTGCTCATATTATTTTTTATTTTTATTTAAATATTTTAATTTATTATTAAGTGGTAAAAATGCGATTTGGTTTGTTAGATTATTAATATGTTTTAAAAGTTTTAGTATGTAATTTTTAGTCTATTTATAAATAAAAAAATTTTATATTGTGTTTTTTTTTAAATAGTAAGTTGGGGTAATTTTGTAAAAAAATAAAAATGATAAAAATACTTTAAAGAATGAAAACAATAGATAATTTTGAGTTAATTTGGGTCAACTTGAATATTTAAGGGTTAAATTATGGTTAAAAAATTTTAACACAATTTAATTTGGATCAGGTTAAAGTTGAAGATTTTTAGCATAAAATTTGAACTAACATAATGACGTGGCATGGAAAACCAAGTTGGAATTCAATTCGGTTTACATGGAAAACGTGGGACTATTATATATCATGACGTACCTCATCACTTATTTTATTCCAAATTTCCCCTCATCACTCATTTAACACTCTCATTTCCCGTCGTGGACGCTCTGCCTCTAAATTCGTTGATAGAGCGGAGAAGAGAAGATCAGATTGACAAAGCCTAGCATGATAGTTTAATCGAGCATGTCAAAGCCTCTGCCATATTCAATGAAAGTGTTCGTTATGATTACGCAAAGTTTCGTCACTGATCTTTCTTCTAGGTCAATAAGCTGATCTTGATCTTCGCTTCCTAATTATTTTTTAAAATTTTTTATATTTGGTTGATGGAATGAATTTTGTGAATTATGTTATTGGAAGCTTAATTTTGATTGTGTTGTGTGATTGCAATTTGTGAATTTTTTTGGTCATTAAATGTTGTGTTCCATCAATTGAAACAATTTGAGGTAATGCAGTTTATAGATTTATTAGATTTCAAGTTTTTATTTTTTTTTTCTCAACTATCAGATTTTTAGATCAATGAATTATCTGTCTAGCTTTCCTTGAATCACTATCACTCCGAAAGTGGTCTTAGTTGAGACTATTTGAGATTCCGGGTGGGATTTGTTAGATTTCTAGTTGAGCCTTGTTGCTTGCTTTTGCCCAACTAGTAATATTATAAAAACTTATAATAAAGGATATTGAATTAAACCAAAAGGATGCATCATAGAGTCCGCTGCTTCAATCAAGCCTCCTATATATGGTGTGTTTCTTTGGACATTGGGAATCTTTATTCTGATCAAGAATGGAATGGCTCTCATATGTTACCTAAGGAAGCAGACACTAGTATAATTTAGTTATGAATTACAGAGGAAGGCTGTCTTTATTTAGCATAGACATCAAATTCTGCTGATTTCTCTAACTGTCATATATTAGTTGTACACTAATAAAAGAAAAAACGCTGATAGAGTTGTGTTGTCATAAAAACGTTGTCAATATTGAATCAGCAGCCATTTTCCTTTATTTTTTGTTTTTCTCTCTACCTCATAAACATGATACTTAAATAGGCTCTTACCACTTTTGTTATATGCAATATTGAATCAGCATCCATTTTCCTTTATTTTTTGTTTTTCTCTCTACTTCATAAACATGATGCTTAAATAGGCTCTTACCACTTTTGGTATCTGCAATATGCTCCCCTCATTTTTCTTGATAGATAAAGTCTTTCCGTAATCTCACTTGAAGTTTTGTTGCCAAATTTAGGACCTTGACAAACCCTGTGGAGCTCATAAAATGCTTGAGATCCATTAAAGAGAATGTTTTTTCTACATCTAGGTATCCTGTTATAATTACTCTTGAAGACCACCTGACACCATATCTTCAGGCTAAAGTAGCTAAGGTAAAATTCATGTCTTTTGTTTGCAAATTTTGACCTAGTGTTATCTAGAGTATTAATTTTGGTGATGTGAAACAGAATCTCAATTTGATCTTTAACCCAGTTTTGGTGGCATATGTATCATTTTTACATGTTGACTTAATTTGTTAGGCTATCATTTTACAGAGTGATAGTGATTCAAGTGAAGATGATGTCGATGACCAAGGGAGCCTTTCAGAAGCATCTGACTAAAGGAGCCTAATTGTCATTCATGTTTAAAACTAAGCGCCTTTGTTCAAGAAGGTGACTTTTAATTCTAATTTTGAACTTCAGTTAAAGCTAAAACATCTCCATTTTAGATTTTAAACAATTCTTATGTAGAATTTATCATTCTTTTAAAATTTTAGACGCATTTCAAGTCATAATCATTAATTGTAGAACAATCTGCTTGTAGTTCATATTCTAATATCTCAATAACCTGAAACAAATTGAAATTGTTTGTAGTTCAATATTCTGAACTTCCTACTTATGAGAACAAAAAAAAAAGGTTTACCAGATGTACTAAAAAATAATATTTTGTAGCAGTTTAAATTGTGGACAGTCATAAGTTCACAATACTTTAACTGTAATTATATTCTTGTAGTTCATATTCTAATATCTCAATAACCTTGATTGATGCCATCCCACAGACTCTCTTCCAAAGCAATTCAACAGCCTTTCTTTTTCTTATCCAAAACACATTTATTTCTCGCATTCAAAACAATATGGAAATACTGGAGATACCACATATCCAGTATAAGATTAATCTTCCAAAGTTATTTATTATGATATTTTATAAGAAAATTTGTAGTCTAAGAGTTACATATTTATTCATCTATTTGGTGTGATATTATAGCTCCTCTGAATGTCTTTCATGTTTTCAGTTTGTGGCTCTGTATATAATGTTATCATGAATGTTTTCTCTTGGCTTTATACAAAATCTTCTTTTAGTTTTGCTATGTCAGGTTCCTCGTTGCTGCAGCTGGCTTGCAGAGTTTGTTGAGCCTTTCTCTGGTCATTGTACACATTTATGCCCTTCTGATGATGCAATCCTTGCAGAATAATCGAATTGTTACTTTGTTTGCTATTGGTGATGAGGTAAGATAATGTGCTTAACAGTAACATAACTTAGTTGTTGCAGCACATATCAACAACATCCTTTGATTTGATGTCTCTTTGGTTTGGTTAAATGCTGGGAATTCTTTTACATGTACTTTTGGTTGTCTGAACATATGTTTTTTGATATAGATGACTGCAATTAGCCTATTGCATGGGTTTTTTTTTTATCGTGTGACACTGAATAACTGGGAATATTTTAAATTGCTTTGTTTTGCATATGATGCTTTCTAGAGAATTTGTTGAAATTTTATTTTTCTTTTTAAATGAAAGTGCAAGTCAGCAATAATTTAATCAAATTTCTTTTTAATTTAGAAAATGTTGGTCATAATAGCTCTGGTCATTGTTGCTTTATAATCACATGTAGCATCAGATTTTCGTAGAAGTACTGGAAAACTTAAGCTATTCACTGATAGTTCAATTCTGGATGGAGCCAATTCTAAATTGAGTTTTGATGTGAAGGATGTTTTTCTGGTAATTTTTCCCAGCAAAATGCATATAAAGAAGTTGTGAACGTCAAAAATTCTAGGAATATTACATTTTGAATAGAAAACTTTTGGAGTTCAGTTGTGGAAACCATTCATCACTTTTATTCCCAACTATTTTGTAGCAAAGGAGCTTGAAAAGTATTTTATCTAAAAATGTTGCAATAGTGCATATTAATGTTCAGAAGAGTGTCAACGTATGCATAAAGGTTGGAAGGCCTTGCAAATATTCACGATCAGAATTTATTTTCCCCGCAGTTCTTGTCTGTGTCATATTGCTATTCCGTTACATATTCTAAATTTGTGATTGCTTATTTGCAAGTTTATTCATCGAATTAAAAATACTATTGTTTGTCTAAATCAGATTGCTTCCAATTATTTGCAGATAACATCTACTCTTACATTTGCTGCAGCATGCGTGCATCTACGGGTACCACCCTACTTGCATTTTGTGTTTCTATTGTTTATTCTAATAAACCATAAAATGGCTTCTATAGATTGACGTTATGACATAGTGAACTTAGAAGGATTTTGTCAAATACTATCGAGCTTAAGGACTTGTGACATTTTACAAAAATATTTGGTTGTTTGGTAGGATTTTTTTTTCTGATTATTAATTTGGTAGGATTGACATTATGGCTAATTCGATTTATTTTGATTTCCTTTACTTTGTTTGATGATTAGTTTGTAAGAAAAAAAAAGTACAACTTATAATAAATTTATGAGTCGGAGTCATTAACACATGACTTTGAATAAGCATATAATAAATTTATGAGTAATGTTATGTGCACAACATATACAAATATTTTAGAGATTTGTAATCAGAATGTCTTGTGATCAACACAAACAATAGACCCATTGGGAAACAAGAAAAGACTTTTTATAAAAACCTAGGCAAATGTAGACATTTCGACTATTAGATTGAACTAAATTAAAAATCTCGTGTCGTCTTGTTGCATTCATTTTCTCCCATTTATACTATAATTTCATTTTCTCCCCAACTGTGACTGCATGGCTGTGACTCCTCGGAGATACTCCTTCAAACTGTGCGACCTGGGTATGCCATGAAGCTCATTTCTTAATTTCAATGGTGCCGACTTCCGTCTCCTGATTCTTAGTTTCGTGCCCACCTTTTTGTAGGAAATAGGGAGAAGAGGAAGCTTAGTAATCATGTCCATTTTTTTTTCCACACGCAGGAGATGAAGATTGGTGAGAGCATTGAACACTTTCCTGAATCCTTTGTTTCCAACCTTGGGGCTGGCAAAGACGAAGGCTGTGACCATGCATGCTTTGTCCGAACCTGTGCGCTTGTTGTATTGATTAGCGACTATATCAGTTGCGCTCAATGTTGCAAGAGCTGCACCCAGACTGTGACCTGCTACAGTTATACTAATTTCCTCTGTCCTGTACTTGGGCTTGTTCACCAGTTTCTTAATAGCGTTCAACACCTACATAAAAATGGTCATAATAGAAATTCATAGGAAGAAAGTTTACGGATGGCTTAATATGATTGAGTAGACGTAGACTAGTTTTAAGGTTTATTGCATATTTGATATAGAGTCATAACCAACCGTATATTCCTATTTCCGAAGCCCAGACAATAATTTTATCCATGGGGAGGTTTTGTGAGAGAAAATACGTTCACAACAATTCAGGGTAATTTTAGGAAATCTGTTGATTCCAAAAACATGATACGCATACATTCTTGTAACCTTAAACTAATTTAATTGAATATGTTTAAACTAATTCTACCCAACTTGTGAGTCAAACTGAGTCAAACTCTCTCTAGTTCGAGTTTAGTTCAATTTAAAAAATGAGTTGAACTTTTTGACTTGAATTCAGTTTGAATTCAAGTTAAATAAATTTGAATCCAGCTAACCAGAATTTTGAGCCAGAGCTAGTGCAGATCAGGTCCAATCCTATGAATATACTATGGATTGGATTGATTATATTTTGTCCAACCCTATGAATGCACAATGGATTGGATTGATTTTTTAACTCTTTTGTCAATAGAGGTGGATTCCAGGAAATTTGTGGATTCATAAAGCATAACATTCAAGTATTCTTGTAACCTTAAACTATTTTAATTCAATGTTTTTATAACCTATCTGAATATTATGTGTGTTGGTTTGATTTTATTTTGTCAATACATGTTAATTTCAAGAAATATATGGATTCAGAGAACATGACTCTTTATTTTTGTAACCCTAAACTAATCTAATGCAACATTTTTATAATCTATATGAATGTCTTGTGGATTAGATTGATTATATTTTGTCAATATGGTGAATTTCAAGAAATCTATGGATTTAGAAAGCATGACACATATGTATTTCTATAATCTTAATGATTTTGAATTAAAAATAAGGTAATACTTAATCACATGATGACATATATAAGTGTGTACTTATTTATGTATTTAAAGTGATTACTAATAGTATTGCTAATTTTTATAACCTATGCGAATATCATGCGGATTGAAATGATTTTATGTTGTCAAAACAGGTCAATCTCAAGAAATCCATGTAATAAGAAAACACAATATATAAGGTGTTCCTATAACCTTAAGCTGATTAAGTTAAGAATTTTATACCCAATGCGAATATCTTATGGGTTGGATTGATTTACGTTGTTAATGTAAAGTTATCGTTAGTGTGCTAACCTGGTCTCTGGCACTCAATTTACTGGAGGCGGGTTCAGTGTTTGGCGATGTGTAGATTGAGAGAAAGCCTCTGTGCGCTCGTGGATCATGGCTTTTCCCAAAAATCTCAGAAGCTGACGCTTGATTGAATTGAGCATTCTTGCGCCACTCAGCCCGAAAAAGAGTTCCTCTCCAGCAAACCAAAATGTCTCTTCTTCCTAACAATTTCTTTCCTTCATCTGTGGCGACAGCAACATACCCAAACCACGCAGATTGGTCCTCCTCCATCCAGTCGATCAAGGAAGCAACGTCTGAGTTTGCAAAGATATAGTCAGTCACAGTGTATAATTTCCCAAATCTGTCTGTTTCCATGGCAGCTTCAGAAAATAAATCTTCTTTTGCATAAGCTGGACGTGTTTTATCTTCTAAGTTAACCGAGTCATAAATAACTTGAACTCTTTCACCATAGAGTTTTACATAGTTTCCCAGATGGCTGTTCAGAGGTTCCAACAGACCCTCCCAGTTTTTCTCGCCACTGAGCATCTTCCAGTTGGCCATCACTCCTCTTCGTCTTGCTTTATCCTGCTTTCAGATGACACTCCATTTATATAACAAATGGGGCCTGGAAGAGAATTAGGCAACCATTTTGTCTCAGGAAAACGTTAGTGGGGAAATAAGACTTAGGAAATTTACTACTCTTTTCTTTTTCACGCGTATAATTAGAAAAATCAATTTTTTTTATTATTATAAAATTATTTTATAAAAAAATAATAACAGTTGAAAGTATTAAACTATTATTATTATATCACATCTAGACAATTGAAAGATTCAGATTTTTTTTTTTTTTATTCGATGAGGCTAAACTTTTTAAATTTTTTATTTAATGAACCAAATTTTTAAATTTTTATATTGAGGGGACTATAGTTTTACTATTTCATATTGATAGTATCAAATTAATTATCTTATTTTTAAAATAAAACAAACAATATTATTTGTATTTGATCAGTATATTTAATAGGAAAATCTAAGAGTTTTGTCTTCTTCAATGAAAAAATTTGAGAACTCAATTTTTCTTAATAGAGAAAAAATTTCCACAGTTAAAAGTTTACTGTAGACTTGAGCTTAATTTTTTGGATTCAACCTGAGGTTACCTATTATAAAATTCAATATCGAAACTTCCATATAAAAAGAGTCATCGAAATTTTCTAGGAACATTCAAATTGGAAGATGGAGAAGACTTAGGCATGCAAACTAAATGCTACTAAATTGGGTAGAAGGTGTGGGGAAGATTAAGAGAAAACAACACTTAGGCATGCAAAGTCAATGCTACTAGATTCGGTAGAAGACTTGTGCAAATTAAATGTTAGAAAATAAAAAAAATAAAAATTATAATAAAAAAAGATCTAAGGCTTGGTATAAAAAATATGTTCACTTATGAATTTTAGTAGTAAATTGTAGATTTATACCAAACAATATGACTTTGTTGAAATTGTTATAAAAGATGGATTTTTCCACAATGTGAAATAGACTTTCGCTAAAAGATAATGTGAAAACATCAAATAGCCTTGAAAATTTGCTTTGAAAAATGGCCATCTCTTTGGCTGGAGGGTCGGAAAAGAGTGTCTCTAAATACACACTTAATAAAATTTTTATCCAAGCCTCTCAAGTTCTGCTTTCATTCTTCAGCTTTCTGCTTTTTAAGTATAGCATCCTTTACTTATAATTTTTTTTATCATATTTATAACAAAAATATGTGAATTCGAATAAATGACCATCCCAGTGTGACACTTTCTGTATAATTAATACAGTTAAAATTGCTATTTTAAGGGAAGAGACTTTCTGTCACACTTAGACACTAACATATAGCCCAGTTCTTAACCGATGTGTAACTCATGAATTTGAATAAACAACCATCAAAGCTTGTTGCTCTTCTATTGAATCAATACCTGACTATTTTAGGGGGTGAGATTTTCCCTCACAATTAGAGGCTTGCATCTAGTCCCCTTTCCAACTAAAATGGGACAACTCAATACTTGCCATTGTTAAGATTCAAACCAAATTCATTTGGTAAGGAAAATACACCACATATTATTAGGTCTTGGTATTTTTTTGTTGCCTAATTGTTTTAATATTTATTTAATCTATTATTGGTCGAATTAATCAAGAATTAGATTGACCTCTTGATTGCGTCAATGTCTAATAGAGTTGTAATACCAAACAACTGAATACTGTTAAAACTTTGTTAATTTGAATAAGCAACCACTTGGGCTTGACACCTTTTAGTGTAATCAATACAACTAGAATTGTCTAGATTATTTAAAGGGATAAGACTTTTCATCACACTTACACACTAACATATAGCCCTTTTCCCGCTTATATGAGACCTGTGAATTTTAATAAGCAACCATTGGAGCTCATACCTCTTTTATAGAATCAATACCAAACTATTTTAAAGGGTGAGATTTTTCCTCACAGTTAAATATTTTTGCATCTAGTCCTATTTTCCAAGGGATATGGTACAACTCAATACTTGCTATTGTTATAACTCGAACCAAATTCATTAGTAAGAGAAATGCACCATAGATCACAATTCTTTTTTTTGTTGACTATTATTCTAATATTTATTTAATCTATCATTGGTCGAACCAATTAGGACTCAGACTAACTTCTTGATTGGGTAAATGTTTGATCCGAGTCTGAATACATCATTTTTGCATTTAACTTACAAATTACAAACATATATAAAACTCCAAGTTTAAAAATGAAAACATTGTAATGAAAAATCTAAGGCTTGATATAAAAGATGCCTTTAGTTATGACTGATAACTTTAATTCTATTAGATTGTAATATGGAACAAAAGAACAAAATATAAAAACAAGTACATTAGACATGGAGTAATTAACATGTGACTTTGCATAAGCAATATAATAAATTTATATATAGCAAAATAAATATAATTTATGGGAGACCAAATCGAAGAAAATAAATGGACTAAAAGTTCTTCCTTCATTCAATTTCTTCTAGAGGACCTTGGAAAACAAATACATATATTTTAGAGATTTGTAATTAGAGTGTCCTTGTAATCACCACAAACATTAAACAAATCGGAGAAGAAGAAAGAGTTCTTTGAAATTAGGGTGACGTAAATATTTTGATTATTAAATCAAATCATATTTAAAATCTCATGTCTCGTTATATTCATTTTCTCTTATCTACATGTAAGCACACCTTAATAGAAACACTATAATCTTTTTAGATGTTAATTGTTGTTACCTTAGTCTATATATTTATAAAACTTGTAATTGCGAAATATCATATTTTTTTGGTTAAGATGTCTTATTGATCTTTTACAGGAAATAGAAAAAATAGTACGACTTGCATGTGTACAAACATTTATATATCATATGTGATTAAGTGATTTTGAATAAGATACAAAATAACATGTAATAACATGATAATACATCAACATTTGTATCTATGTTTGTACTTCGGTTGGTTAATACATATAATATTATTCATTGTTAGCAAACTACAATAGACTTAATGGATTTTGTTAGCAAACTATGAAGACAGGAAATTTGGAAGAAATTTTGAAATCTATAGAAGGTTAAGAATACTATTCTAAACTTGTGGGATTCAATGAAAAATAGAAATCTCAACAGAGACGAGGGTAATATGTCATCTATCTTCATGAAGGCAAAAATGGATTTTTTTACATTTTTGTTGAGACAATACTGTTAGGAAAATGAAAGAGTCAACTTAAAATGAGTATTAAATTGAATATCATGATGATATATTATTATGTGATTAAATGATTTTAAATTAAGAATAAAATAATATCAAATCATATAATTATATATCATCATTAGTACCTAATTTAGTATTTATTTTAGGTACATATAATATTGCTATTGATTCAAATGTGATGGGAGGCTATCTAGTTTTCGATGCCACAATGGTGTAAGTGAATTTATGGAAACTTCAGCAGAGGTAAGCAGGGTGAATTTGGGTCTAGCCTAGCTAAATCCAAACAAGACTTAATTTGAGTTTAGCTCAAATCTAAAACAATCAACTTGAGATTGAACTCAGATCACTTGATTTGTGAACAATATTACTGAAAAAGAAGAAGAATTGTCATTGAAGAAGATTGAATTCATGAAATAAGAAAAAAAATACAAGGTTTGGTTTCTTGAATTAAAAAAAAAGCAATGGTTCGATACCTTCAGGTGTTGTTATCTCTAACTTAAACATGAAGTGTTACACTTACCTCAAAGGGCAGATCTACTCTGAGTTGCCCAAGCTTAAGCTTGAATCATTGCCATGCTGACAATGTAAAAGGGTTCCAACTGAGCCAACAACAATTTGAGCTTGAGCTTGGCAACTCAGATTGAATTTGCTCTTTGAGGTATGTGCAACACTCCATGTTTAAATTAGAGATAACATCTTAAGGTATTGAACTATTACTTTTTTATTTATTGAAGAAACTGAACTTTGTAATTTTTCCTATTTAAGGAATCAAATTTTCAAATTGTTCATTAAAAAGGACCAAAATTTCACTATTTCCATTAAAGGGACTTAACTTTCACTATTTTCTATTGATAATATCAAACTAGCAATTTTGCTTCTAAAACTAAGGGATGGACACAAACTGAGTGGAGTTTGAACATTTCTTGGCTTGAATTCGACTTGAATAAAAAATAGTTTAATTCAAATTTGTTGAGCCAACATTAAAGGTAGTTTAAGTTTGACTTAAATAAAAATGATTCAATTTAAATTCGGTTCAGGTTTGACTTGAATTTATAGTTCAAATCTATAACTCATATCTATGGTTTGAATTCGTGACTCACTAACAAAATAATATCGTATAACAATTACTTAACATAATTCTAATTGAGTCATGAACCAAGTCTGAACCAAATCGAACCATCTACTAGCTTATGGGCAAACTAAGTCGAACTCTCTCTAACTCAAGTTCAGCTTAATTTCAAAACAATTTAAACTTTTTAACTCAACCTTAGTTCAAATTCGAATTGAGTTAAACTAGCTTTCAAGCTTGAGTCAACTTGATTCGGGTTCAACACTAATTGTGATTATGATATGGTAATAATAAGAGAAACGACGGGGGAAGGAAAGGGAATAGGTGTTGTTGTCATGTACATCTCATGTGTACAACTTGCCATGTTAGAAAGCAAGTGGATCCACATTATCAAGTGAAGAAAATTATTTGCCATCCTTAGATTTTGTTACATTTTCCTTGTAAGGTTAAGAAAAGAACATTTCTGTTCCCTTAGTTTAGAGGTAAATTCAAGCCAAATCGAGCTGAATTGAATCTAAATAAGAACCAAATAGTGCTCAACTTGAATCAATAACAACTAGCTTGTGGTTGAGTTTAACTAACTCAAATCATCATATAAAAAAGAATTTTCAAAGAAGAAGAATTGTCAAAGATTAAAAAGAAGAATCGTTGGAGAATAGAAGAGGAATCGTCTGCAAGACAAGTTCTAATGCGGTGAGAGGTCCAAATTGAACTAAATGTCAATCTAAACTTGAACGACTTAGATTGAATCCACCCATCAGACTTAATGCTTGCCATATAGCATATTAAATGGGTCCCACAATAAACAAACATTTTGATACCTAAAGTTTTCATTAAGTGAAGTACCTTTAGTCTTGTAACATTTCAACCAAGGCAGCAAGTCAACGTAACATAACATATATCTTGTTGAAAAAAGGGCCAACTAACTATTGCCGCCAAGGTTTGTTAAAAGGAAAGATTTCCACCCTTTAAACTTAAAAAAGACAATTTCTCACTCATATGTTAAATTTTGTTATAATAATATTGAAAAGACAAAAAATACCCTTTAGGTAAATAACATTACAACCCCAAAAGTTTATCAACTAATTTTTATACCCCAAATTTACATTAATTTCAATTAAAATAAATAAATTGCTAGTACAAATATAGATAGGGGTGTTAATAACATATAATTGTGTGTTTGAGGTAATTTATAATTTTTTTTTAAATTTTAAGAGTGATAACGGAAATTTCTGTTTTTTAAGAAATCTTATAAAAGTTTAACATTTTTTTTTTTGAAAATTTTAAATTTTAATGTTTAAGCTGTTAATAGAGTCAAAAATTATAATTACAACTCCAAAGAAATTAATAGATCATGTGATGACTATTAGGACTATAAATATATTTTTAAAATATGTGTACTAAATATAATAATTTTTTAAACAAGATAGGAGAAATGTTTATTTATCTCTAGTAAATTTTGAAAAATGACACTTACACCCCTACTCACACTCAATATTATGATATTTAGACAAAATAACATAAATACTCTTTTATAATTAAATTAACATTTAACCTTAATAATCGAACCTTGAGTGGGAAATAGTCATTTTGCCTTGGAAAATAAGAATAACTTTGTCCTTGAAGTTAGTGGGTTCATATATATGATATTAAGTTGGCTAGAATGGATCAAGAAAAGAATAAACATAATTTGCTTTGCAAAAAAGTCTTAGCCAAAATTTTGGTGGAAAGGGATTTACTGATCCTACTTTAGTCAAAGTTAGCATAAGAATCCTAAGTGAGTTTCAGGAAGACTTGTTTGTCAAGTCTCTTAAAGTTTCCATGACCTCAAGTTAGTATGGATTTTATAGTTTTCAGTGGTGGAATAATAAATTAAAAATTCAATTTAATAATCCAAACAATTCACAAAGACTCATTTTTGGATTATTTCCGTAGTAGGATTAATTTACAAACATGGAAACTACACGCATAAGGTGTATTTGATAAACTTGTGTTGGTGGCTCTTTTGTCTTTCTTTGATGGTGAGACATTGAGAAGTCGTGCTTTCAAAACTAAGTGCAGGCATGCTCCTTGGTATCCACACAAAGTAGCAACTCGAAAGGAGGCTTGACTTTACTTGAAACTTGTTAAAGCTTGAGAACAATTTGTAGGATTTTGACAAGAAAATTAAAATTTTTAATTTATGTTCACATCATATGTAACAATAGTAATATAAAATTTACATGTTGTTTCAAGAAATAAAATATAGAAATATGTAAACTACCTTCAAGGTTCATAGTGATATAGCCGTGGGCCTTATATCGGATGATACATTTTATTATATCACTGTATAACCCAAAACTGTCATTAACCGATATACTTCATTTTCTGTTACAAAACGAAGCTCCCACTGATCATGTGGTGTCATCTAGCAATGTCACATGACCCCTACATCACAATGAAGTACAAGCTTCACATAATGTCAAATGAATATTTCTTACTCACACTTACCATGTAGTCCAATCCCTCCATCGTTACATCCCAATTAAACTTGGATTCATAGAATATCAAGATCTAATATTTAATCTTTTCGAATATTAAGTAGTACATCATAACGTGCCACATTGAAACTCTCTTCATGTGGTCTTTTATCTACATTAGCCAGTGTCTTAGATTTTCATATTTCTCAATATTCGTAATGGGAACTCGGGAGTAGTCAAGCTGACAGATCCCTGTATGATCATCACTTGTCCTCTCGCTTAAGCAATATATGATCAAAGCGGCTTCTGAACGAGACATGATCAGTCTCGTGGTATACACCATATAAACCATATATTCCGGAACGAAGCACAACCGTGATATTTCAAGTCAAAAGATCTATACACTAGTATGATTTACGATGTATCATTGACTACATATTAATGCCCATGTGATCATTGTTTAGTGGTTATGTTTGATAAACAATATAATATAATAACCTTTGATCAGTTTTCTAACCATCAAACGGTTTTATTGTTTACCCATATGTATATCCACCATGTCTAATATCATCCACTGATATACTGTAGTGATATAGCACACACCCACTATGTAATACTATTGCCCAAACAGATTGTCTATACAGGGAACGATTTGATGATGTTTATTAAAACTCATCGGGACCTTTCACATGTCATATGTATGTAGCTAATATGGATATAATATAGAACTACAATATAGATATAAAAGTGACGTGAAAACATGTGAAGTATAACAAAACTCTTCTTTTATTAATAATATATATGCAAAATATACAATCCTTGAAACGAACAAAGCGATTAGTTTTTAGGGCATATTCTAACAAGAACTCCCACTTGCACTAAAGCCAATCGCTGTAGTACCTAATGCCCATCTTCTCTAGATGCTGATCCAACAATCTTTGTGTCAATGCTTTAGTTAGTGGGTCTATAAGATTGTCCGCTAAAACAATCTTCTGAATGACAATATCTCCAGCTCCAATGAATTCTCTCAAGATGTGATATTTTCGTTGAATATGCTTTGACCTTTGATGCGCTCTTGGTTCATTTGCTTGTGCAATGACACCAGTATTGTCACAAAATATAATTATTGGTTGACTCATATGAGAAACCATGCCCAACTCTTTGGTAAATTACACATCCAAACGACCTCTTTCGTAACTTCTGAAGTGGTAATATACTTAGCTTCTATAGTAGAGTCTGCAGTAATTGACTATTTGACACTTTTTCAACTGACTACGCCTCCATTACCAACAAAAAAAATACAGATGTAGACTTTCTATCGTTTATGTCTGACTAAAAATCAGAATCTGAGTATCCTTTGAGCATTAATTCTGAACCTCCATAACCCAATATCAACTCTTTGGTCCTCTTTAAATATTTCAGGATAGCTTTTACTGTTGTCCAGTATCTTTCTCCAGGATTTGATTGATATTTGTTTACTACACTAACTGCAAAAGCAATGTCTGGTCATATACATAACATGACATACATGAGACTACCTACTGCTGAAGCATATGACACCTCACACATTCGTTGTCTCTCCTCATCAGTTTTGGACACATATCTTTTAATAAATGTGTTCCATGAGGAAACGATAGAAGAACTTTCTTAGAGTCTTGCATGTGAAAACGTTTCAACACTTTCTCTATGTACAATTTTTGAGATAAATCTATTAATCCTTTCGCTCTATCTCTATGGATGCGAATACTTAAAATATAGGTAACTTCTCCTAGATCTTTCATGGAGAAAGATTTTGCTAGCCATAATTTAACCTCAGTCATAGTGCCAATTTTGTTTCCAATTAATAATATGTCATCTACATATAAGACTAGGAAAACAACAATTTTATCTCTATCTAATTTATAGATACATGACTCATCCGAATTTTAATAAAATCGAATACTCAGATTGTTTCATCAAACGAGATATTCTAGCTTCTTGAAGCTTGTTTCAATCCATATATAGATCGATGTAGTTTGCACACTTTATGCCTCTTGGTAGTGGATACAAAACCAATTGGTTGCTCTATATAGATATTTTCCTTAATTTACCAATTGAGAAAAGCAGTTTTAACATCTATTTCCCCTATCTCATAATTATAGTGTGCTGCGATGGCTAGCAAGAATTTGATAGAATTAAGCATTACGACTTGTAAAAAAGTCTCCTCATAATCTAACCCTTGTTTTTAAGTATAACCTTTAGTTACTAATAGAGCTTTATAAGTTTCAACTTTTCCATCCATGCCAATTTTCCTCTTAAAGATCTATTTACATCCGATTGAAACTATTCCATCAAGTGGATTAACGAATGTCCATACTTGATTAACATTCGTAGATTCAATTTCTGAATTCATTATCTCTAGCCATCTGCTAGAGTCAATATCCAATATTGCCTTTTAGTAAGTTTTTGGATAATATAGTGCATAGTTTCTCCTATTAGAAGCGATTCAAAATCTCTTTTTGTCAGAAATCCATATCTCTCAGGAGGTTGAGACACTCTAGCAGACTTTCTTACTTGAGCCATTATAGTTGGTACAGGTAATTGTATACTGGGAGGATTTACTTGAATAGGCTCGATT